>NW_017683734.1:0-8220 GCF_001879085.1 Nicotiana attenuata
CGGTAAAAAGCTAAAGGGTAAACCCGGTTACTTAAAGTACCGTTTTATTTAAAACTAAGTTTAACTTAACTTTTTACCTTAATACGTTAATTTACGACGTTTACCTTACGTTTTAGACCGAACTTTCGAAATTTAACCCGGTTAATAACTAAAGTAAATAACTACGTATACGAGTAAAAGTTAACTTAAAGAACGTTTGTTTTTTAACCTATACCAAACGTAAGATAACGAAAAGGGAAGAGATAAAGTAAGATTCTACTTGTAAAAGACAAATACTAATGATAGTTTATACNTACCCATTTTTAGTTCCTTCATATTGATTAAATATTTACGCAAAGTACATCTCGTATCGTTAACTTTTTCGAGGTTTTGTATTTGAACTTAGAAGTGGACCCATTCAACACTAAGAGTACAACACTANNTAGTTTCACGTTTTTAGACTTTGCCTGAGTTCACGACCCGGAGTTTACCACCCTACGGGGTGTGATGGCGCCTATTAGTGAAACCTAGGCAAAAGCTAACAATCGAATTATTTACCTGTTTCCAGTTTTTAATCCGTTAATAATTAAGAACTAGCATTAATAAACAACATAATTTAATAAGCGGAAGACTGAAATGAAATGTTTAAATAATGCTACCAATACCAATCCGTTAACAAATTACCCAAGACTGGTGTCACAATTTCACAGACTGTCTAGGAGTACTACAAATAAAGGTACTGGTAAAAAAAAGTAAATACAACAATGTCTCTGGAAGTACATGAAAGAAACATGATAAAAGATAGAAGGAGACGCCAAGGCCTGCGGACGCCTGGAGGACTACCTCGGGTCGCCTGATGAACTAGAAGCAGCAATCTCACTGCGGTCCGAAAGCTATGGCACCGGGATCTGCACAAAAGAGTGCAGAGTGTAGTATCAGCACAATCGACCCCATGTGTTGGTAAGTACCTAGCCTGACCTCGGCGAAGTAATGACGAGGCTAGGACCAGACTACCAAATAAACCTGTGCAGTTAAATCATATACAGCGGAAAATAAAGACAGAAATTTACAATTTAAAAGTAAGAAGGGGGAAGAGAGACATGCTGCGGGGATATCAAGTAACAACAGGAACAAATAAATAACCGTAAAGAACACCGTAACTCAAATATCAACAATAACCAGGAAATCAAACAAGTACACGGCATCACCCTTCGTGCTTTTACTCTTCGTCCTCGCCAAATATCAATATAATCGGAAAGACATCACCCTTCGTGCTTTTACCTCACATAATCATGGCACGGAATAATCCTTCGTGCATAATCACTCATAGAAAGGCATGGAATGGTAGATCGTGCGGCATGGCATCACCCTTCGTGCATTAACACTCTCTCACAAAAACAATACACGACATCACCCTTCGTGCTTTAACACTCTTCCTCACCCAAACAACAATCACAAACAATAAGGGCAAGGAAATAAATGAAATCACAATAAAATCACAATGAAGATCCCGGCAAGGGAACAATATCAAAAGCAACAACATCCCGGCAAGGGAACAATATCAAAAGAAACCACATCCCGGCAAGGGAACAATATTAAAAGCAACAACCTCCCGGCAAGGGAACAATATTAAAAGCAACAACATCCCAGCAAGGGAGACAACATCATAATCCTCTTCTCTTTTTCACATTTACTTCACAACTCAATTTACAACTTGAGCCAACGCTCTACTATACTCAATTACCAATGATACTTTCACAATTTGATTCACAACTTGAGCCAACGCTCTACAATGTTCAAATACCCATGATACTTTCACAAATCAATTCACAACTTGAGCCAACGCTCTTAAATGTTCAATTACTCACTTTATTTCCACAAGCCTTGTTCAACAATGGTAATATCATATAAGGCATGAACAATACAAAACGGAGTGACATTAATGATAGTATAAGACTCACGTGCATGCTTAACACCAACGTATAGGTACTCATCACCATGCATATACGTCGTACTCAACAATTAAGACATAGAAAATAGGACACGACTCCTAATCCCTCAAGCTAAGGTTAGACCAAACACTTACCTCGATGCCACGAACACAATTCAAGCCTCAACTACCGCTTTACCTCTTGATTCCACCACCAATTTGCTTGTGTCTAGCCACAAGTTACTTAACTATATCAATAAATGCTAAATGAATCAATTCTAGTGCATGAAAATAGATTTTCTAGAGTTTTTCCCAAAACGTCAAAAATCGCCCCCGGGCCCACATGGTCAAAACCCGAGGTTCGAACCAAAACCTGATTACCTATTCACCCACGAACCCAAATATATAATTTGTTTTGAAATCGGACCTCAAATTGAGGTCCAAATCCCCAAAATTTGAAAAACCTAAGTTCTACCCAAAACACCCAATTGCCCCCATGAAAACCTTTGATTTTGAGTTGAAATCATGTGAAAAGATGTTAAATATTGAAGAAAACGAGTTAGAAACGACTTACAATCGATTTGGAGAAGAACTTTTCTTTGAAAAATCGCCCAAGAGAGTTTATGTTTTGAAAGAGTTTGAAAAATGAAAGATTTTCGGCTAAGTCATAAATTTGCAGGTCGCAGATGTCGCAATTGCGACCAGGGTTCGCAATTGA
The DNA here is from genome assembly GCF_001879085.1 of Nicotiana attenuata. Classification (NCBI taxonomy): domain Eukaryota; kingdom Viridiplantae; phylum Streptophyta; class Magnoliopsida; order Solanales; family Solanaceae; genus Nicotiana; species Nicotiana attenuata. The sequence goes on from NW_017683734.1 coordinate 2,628, forward strand.
GAACCTTTCAGAACCTGCTAAAATCGCATTTGCGAACCCTGAGGATCACTGTACTCTTCGCATTTGCAATGCTGCCGTCGCATTTGCGATAAATACATCGCATTTGCGAGCAAGGCACCCTAGGCCATAGTTCGCATTTGCGAGCTCGCATTTGCGAGCCAGGCTTCGCAAATGCGAAGCCTACAGACCTGCAACACACCAACAATTCCTAAGTGCAAATTTCACTCCATGGCCTATCCAAAACTCACCCGAGCCCTCGGGGCTCCAAACCAAACATGCACACTAACCTAAAAACGTCATACGGACTTGCTAGTGCAATCAAATCATCAAAATAACATGAACAACTATGAATTTAACCTCAAAATCAAAGAAAATCTCAAGAACTTTCAAAGTTTCAAATTTTACAACTAAGGTTCCGAATCACGTCATATGATCTCCGTTTCTTACCAAACTTTACAGGCTCAACTTAATTCACATATAAGACTTGTACCGGGCTCCGGAACCAAAATACAGGCTCGATACCATCAAATTTCAAACACATTTCATTTCCAAAAACTCATATATATTCCAATAAATAATTTTCTTTAAAAATTCATTTCTCGGGCTTGGGACCTCGGAATTCGATTCCGGGCATATACCCAAGTCCCATATTTTCCTACGGATCCCCCGGGACCGTCAAATCACGGGTCCGAGTCCGTTTACCCAAAATGTTGACCGAAGTCAACTTAAATTCATTTTAAAAGAAAAATTTATTTATTTTCACCGATTTTCACATAATGGCTTTCCGGATACACGTCCGAACTGCGCACGCAAATTGAGGTAAGGCAAAAAGGAGGTTTTAAGACCTCGGAACACAGAATTTACTTCCAAAACGAGTGATGACCTTTTGGGTCATCACATCCTCCACCTCTAAAACAATCGTTCGTTCTCGAACGGACATAAGAAGGAAGTACCCTGAGTCGGAGAAAAGATGGGAGTATCAGTTCCGCATATCGGACTCGGACTCCCAGGTCGATGCCTCAGCAGGCTGACTCTTCATTGAACACGAACAGAAGGGAAGCTCTTAGATCTCAACTTACGAACCTGCCGGTCTAGAATAGCTACCGGCTCCTCCTCATAGGACAAGTCCTTGTCCAACTGGAAAGTGCTGAAATCTAACACGTGGGATGGATCGCCGTGATACTTCCGAAGCATGGACACATGAAACACTGGATGCACGGCTGATAAGCTCGGTGGCAACGCAAGTCTGTAAGCCACCTCCCCCACTCGATCAAGAATCTCAAACGGGCCAATGAACCTAGGGCTAAGCTTGCCCCTCTTACCAAATCTCATCACGCCCTTCATAGGCAACACCCGAAGCAACACCCGCTCACCAACCATGAATGCCATATCACGAACCTTACGGCCGGCATAACTTTTTTGCCTGGACTGAGTTGTACGAAGTCTATCCTGAATGATCCTGACCTTGTCCAAGGCATCCTGTACTAGATCCGTACCCAACAACCAAGCCTCTCCCGGCTCAAACCACCCAACCGACAACCGATATCGCCTACCATATAAAGCCTCATAAGGAGCCATCTGAATGCTTGACTGGTAGCTGTTGATGTAGGCAAACTCTGCTAAAGGCAAAAACTGGTCCCAAGAGCCTCCAAAATCAATAACACAAGCTCGAAGCATATCCTCCAAAATTTGAATAGTGCGTTTGGACTGCTCGTCCGTCTGAGGATGAAATGCTGTGCTCAACTCGACCCGTGTGCCCAACTCACGCTGAACTGCCCTCCAGAAATGCGAGGTAAACTGCATACCTCGATTAGAAATGATAGACACGGGCACACCATGAAGACGAACAATCTCCCGGATATAGATCTCAGCCAACCTCTCAGAAGAATAGGAGACTGCCACAGGGATGAAATGTGCTGACTTGGTCAGCCTATCAACAATAACCCATATTGCGTCGAACTTCTTCTGAGTTCGTGGGAGTCCAACAACAAAGTCCATAGTGATACGCTCCCCCTTCCACTCAGGAATCTCAATCTTCTGGAAAAAACCACCAGGTCTCTGATGCTCGTACTTTACCTCCTAACAATTCAAACACCAAGCTACATAGGCAATAATGTCCTTCTTCATCCTCCTCACCAGTAATGCTGCCGCAAATCCTGATACATCTTAGTGGCGCCCGGATGAATAGAGTACCGGGAACTATGGGCCTCCTCTAGAATCAACTCTCGAAGTCCATCCACATTAGGCACACAAATATGACCCTATATCCTCAAAACTCCATCATCTCCAACTGTGACCTGCTTGGCGCCACCGTGCTGCACCGTGTCCCTTAGGACACACAGATGGGGATCATTATACTGCCGATCTCAGATGCGCTCAAATAATGAAGAACGAGCGACTATGCAAGCTAACACACGTCTGGGCTCAGAAACATCTAACCTCACGAACTGATTGGCCAAAGCCTGAACATCCAAAGCAAGCGGTCTCTCACCGAGCGTAATATATGCAAGACTGCCCATACTGGCTGACTTCCTACTCAAAGCATCGACCACCACATTGGCCTTCCCCGGATGATATAAGATGGTGACGTCATAGTCTTTCAATAACTTCAACCACCTTCTCTGCCTCAAATTTAGCTCTTTCTGCTTGAACAAGTATTGCAAACTCTTGTGATCCGTGAACACCTCACATGACACGCCATATAAATAGTGCCTCCAAATCTTCAACGCGTGAACAATGGCTGCTAACTCCAAATCATGGACTGGATAGTTCTTCTCATGAATCTTCAACTGACGTGAAGCATAAGCAATAACCTTGCCATCCTGCATCAACACCGCACCAAGTCCAATACGAGATGCATCACAATAAATTGTATACGGCCTTGAACTAGTGGGAAAAACAAACACCGGCGCCGTAGTCAAAGCTGTCTTGAGCTTCTGAAAGATCGCCTCACACTCGTCCGACCACTTGAACTGGGCACCCTTCTGGGTCAACCTGGTCATCGAAGCTGCAATAGATGAAAACCCCTCCACAAACCGACGGTAATAGCCTGCCAAATCCAAGAAACTCTGGATCTTTGTAGCTGATGTGGGTCGAGGCCAGTTCTTGACTGCCTCTATTTTCTTCGGATCCACTTGAATACCTTCTGCTGAAACAACGTGACCCAAGAATGCAACTGAACTCAACCAGAACTCACACTTCAAAAACTTAGGATAACCTTGACTATCTCTCAGAGTCTGAAGAACCACTCTCAAATGTTGCTCATGCTCCTCCCTGCTGCGGGAATAAATCAAAATATCATCAATGAAGAAAATCACGAACAAATCCAAGTATGGCCTGAACACTCGGTTCATCAAATTCATGAAAGCTGCTGGGGCATTTGTCAATCCGAATAACATCACTAAGAACTCATAATGCCCGTACCGAGTGCGGAAAGCTGTCTTAGGGACATCGGATGCCCTAATCCTCAACTGATGGTAGCCCGATCTCAAGTCGATCTTAGAAAACACTTGGGCACCCTGAAGCTGGTCAAACAAATCATCAATCCTCGGTAATGGGTACTTATTCTTGATTGTGATCTTGTTCAACTACCGGTAATCTATACACATCCTCACGATCCGTCCTTCTTCTCGACAAACAACACCGGTGCACCCCATGGCGAGACACTGGGCCTAATGAAGCCCTTATCAAGCAAGTCTTGCAATTGCTCCTTCAACTCTTTTAACTCAGGCAGGGCCATACGATACGGCAGGATTGAAATAGACTGGGTGCCCGGAGTCAAATCAATGCAGAAGTCAATATCCCTGTTGGGTGGCGTACCCGGCAAGTCTGACAGGAATACCTCAGGAAACTCACGAACTACAGGCACAGAATCAATAGAAGGAACCTCGACACTAGAATCACGAACATATGCCAAATAAGCTAAACACCCCTTTTCGACCATACGCCGAGCCTTCATATATGAGATAACACTACGGGTAGAATGACCAGGAGTCCCTCTCCACTCAAGACGAGGTAGACCCGGTAAGGCTAAGGTCACAGTCTTGGAATGACAATCCAAGATAGCGTGGTAAGGTGATAACCAGTCTATCCCCAATATGACATCAAAATCAACCATGTCCAATAGTAACAAATCTACTCGGGTCTCAAGACCCCCAATCACAGCTATGCAAGAACGATGAACACGATCTACCATAATAGAATCACCCACCGGTGTAGACACATAAATAGGAGCACTCAAAGAATCACTAGGCATTACCAGATACGGCGCAAAATAAGATGACACATAAGAGTATGTAGACCCCGGATCAAATAGCACTGAAGCATCCCTACTACAAACCAGAATCATACCTGTGATAACCGCATCGGAAGCCTCAGCCTCAGGCTTGGCTGGAAGAGCATAACATCAGGGCTGGGCCCTACCACTCGGAACTACATCTCTAGAACGGCCTGCTGCTGGCTGGCCTCCACCTCTAGCACCTCTACCTCCATCCCTAGCTGGCTGAGCGGGCTGTGGAACACCCGGTGCTTGAACCATGGCACAGGAACGCTGATGCTGAGATCTGCTTGGTGCTCGAGGGCAGAACCTAGCAATATGACCCTTATTGCCACAAGTATAACAAGCCCTCGGCTGCTGAGACTGCTGACCCTGACGACCTGAATGACTACCCCAAAAACTCTGGAGCGGCGATGCACTGATAGGAGCTGGTGGTGCACTGTAGGACTGCTGATCAGAATACTGCATGTGAGAACCACGGCCACCTGAAGCACCGTGCGAAACCTGAAGTGCTGACTGAAAAGGCCTAGGAGGATGGCTTCTACAAAAAGAATCCCTGCCTCCAGACGAGGCACCGCTGAATCTGCCTGAATGACGAGGCCTCTTGTCAGACCCCCGACCACCCCCTTGGGATAGAACCATCTCAACCCTCCTGGCCACATTGGCCGCCTCCTGAAAAGAAATCTCACTCCCCATCTCCTTGGCCATCTGAAGTCGAATAGGCTGAATGAGTCCCTCAATGAACCTCCTCACCCTCTCTCTGTCAATGGGAAGTATAAGGAGAGCATGACGGGCCAAATCAATAAACCTGGTTTTGTACTGAGTCAGTCATGGAACCCTGCTGGAGACGCTCAAATTGCCTCTGGTAGATCTCTCTCTGAGTAGGGCTGCTTATCGAGCGGATTGGGCGGTTATTTACTTTTAACGGTTTGGCTTAGCGGTTATCGGCTTTTTAAAGGTATTAATCCGGTAGCCACCCGATAAGATATCGTGCGGATTGGTATCAGTTTAGCTCTTATCGGACGGTTATCGGGCAGTTTATCAGCCTATTCAATCAAAATAAAATAAAATTTAGTCTCTGTATGTTTAAATAGGTGGTCGACGTACTAAGAGGGACGAAGTAGAAGAGACAACGCGATGGGTAAATCATCTGTCTAGAATCTTATTTATGTTTATACACATTGGCCTTAGTCCATGTGAAAGATTTCCAATTGGCCGTTGTTAAAACAAATGTTCGTCATGCTTTGAATTCTAGGATGCCTTAAAACGCAGGCAAAGTTGATGAAGCAGTGGTGTAACTGGTGTTGTTATCTTGTT
>NW_017683735.1:0-8220 GCF_001879085.1 Nicotiana attenuata
GTTCTCAACAATGGAAATGATCAGCTTGGTAAATTTGATGCCAAGAGTGATGAAGGAATCTTTCTGGGGTATTCTTCTCAAAGCAAAGCTTACAAGATATACAACAAGCAGACTTAATGTGTTGAGGAAAGTGTTCATGTTATCTTTGATGAGTCCTATCATTCCTGCGAGAAAAGTGCTAAAGATGATCAAGATGGAGAGCCCTTACTGGCTCCTGGTGAAGTCATTGACATGACAAATGGGAAGGCAGATATGATGAGCCAAGTGAAGGAGCCAAGTTGAGACAATGCTGCCTCTTCTTCAATGGAACCAGGTACCTCAATTACAACCACTGAAGCTGAAGAAAGAGTGGTTGATGCAGTACAGGATACTCCACTAGTACCTGAGAGAAGAACACAATAAAACCAGTTAGATATACCAAGCTCCTCTATAAATAAACCTCGAATGCCTAACTGGAAACACAAAAGTTCCCATCCTCTTAACAACATAATCACTCCTCTAGATTCTGGAGTATAAACCAGGTCAAAAGCCAGAAATTCACTTGCCTTCTCAGCCTTTCTCTCCCAAATAGAACCCAAAAATATCAAAGAATCCCTGAAAGATGCAGATTGGATTACAGCCATGCAAGATGAGCTGCATCAGTTTGAAAGAAACAATGTCTGGCACCTAGTACCTAGACATCAGATAGAACCATTATAGGAACCAGGTGGGTATTCAGGAACAAGCTTGATGAACATGTAAACACTACAAGGAACAAGGCCAGGCTAGTGGTTCAAGGCTACAATCAGGAGGAAGGGATTGATTATAATGAAACGTTTGCTCCGGTCGCTCGCATGGAAGCTATTAGAATTCTAATCGCTTTTGCATCTCATATGAAATTCCCCTTGTTCCAAGAGGATGTCAAAAGTGCATTTCTGAATGGACTTCTTAAGGAAGAAGTATATGTGAAGCAACCTCCAGGGTTTGAATGTCATGAACACCCTGAATATGTGTTTAAACTGGACAAAGCATTGTATGGGTTGAAGCAGGATCCTCGAGCTTGGTATGAAAGGCTGTCAAAGTTCCTCTTAGAAAATGGTTTTACAAGAGGGAAAATTGACAACACCTTATTCGGGAAGGAACCTGCTCATTGTTCAGGTCTATGTTGATGATATCATTTTTGGAGCAACAACTGATTCTCTGTGTGAAGAATTTGCAAAACTCATGGGAAGTGAGTTTGAAATGAGCATGATGGGGGAGCTGAATTTCTTCTTGGGTCTTCAAGTGAAGCAGTCCACAAAGGGTACATTCATTTGTCAGCAGAAATACATCAAGGAGCTCTTGAAGAGGTTTGATATGGAAGCATCAAAAGTGATAGACACTCCCAGTGCAACGGCTACTCGACTGGACATGGATGAAACTGGATCCTGTGAATCAAACTATGTACAAAGGCATTATTGGGTCTCTTCTCTATCTTACTGCCAGAAGACCCGATATTGTTTTCAGTGTGGGGCTATGTGCAAGGTTCCAATCAATTCCCAAGGAATCTCATTTGAAGGCTGCCAAAAGAATTTTGAGATACCTTAAGGGTACATAGGACCTGGTCCTGTATTACCCCTCAGGTGACAGTTTTAATCTCATTGGATATGCTGATGCTCACTATGCAGGTTATCTTGTGGACAGGAAAAGCACTTCTGGAATGGCTCACTTTCTAGGATCATGTCTCATCTCTTGGGGCACAAGGAAGCAAAACTCAGTGGCTCTTTCAACAGCTGAAGTAGAATATGTAGCTGCAGCATCCTGCTGTGCTCAACTCCTATGGATTAAGCAGCAACTGAAGGATTTTGGGGTGTTTACTGAGTGTGTGCCTCTTCTATGTGATAACACCAGTGCACTCAACATGTCTAAGAATCCAGTTCAACACAAAAGAACCAAGCTCATTGATGTGAGACATCATTTTCTGAGGGACAATGTGGAGAAAGGGCTGATCTGTATGAAGTTCTGCAGCACAGAAGACCAAATTGCAGATATCTTCAGCAAAGCAATGAGTAGGGAACATTTTGAAAGAAACAGGGTGAAACTGAGGCTTTTGAAGCCCAATTGAGAACCTGATTCCTCATCAATTGGCTATGAAAATCACCTTCAGTTAAAACTAGCTAAAGTGTTTTCTGGCCAAGTCTAACTCACTTCAATACCATTGCAGGTGAACACGCATGATGAGTATAGAAGCTCTAGATGCAGTGCATGAATGATAAAAGAGGACTGATATTTTCAAAAAACAGGTCAAGAACCTGGTTCTTGTACCAAAGGTTAGTAGTTCTGTGCATTCTTTAATAGACGTCTTGAAAAGGTACAAATATCAACTGCCATATCATCCACCTTTTCAGACCCTGCTGTCACGTCCCTTCACTTCAAATCGTTCCATCTCCCTCTAAAACGTTGCATTTCTCCAAGCACAACCGCCGTCTCAGAACCGGTTCCTATCTCTCTTTTCATAATTATCCACTTTCATTAAAACCCTTCTCATTTCTTCACCAACCATAGTCCTCCATTAGAACTTCTCCAAAGAACTTTCTCTCTATCTCTTGCTGACACAAACTCCGAAATCCCTGCCTCAGTCGTCTCTAATACTGAAAAACCCATGGAGTCCTCCGTCCCTAATGAGTCCTCTGTAGCCACTCCTGCTTTCATCTCTGAAATCACACCTAACCCAGATTCCCCTTCTCCCTCCATCCCAGAAACCCCTAAAATTTTTGATACTTCATCTCTATCTGAGTTTTCCATTGATCAAAGAAAAAGTGGAGAACAGGGTCAAAGTCCTGAGGTCGCAGAGGTCTCCGACATTGTTGCTACAGATTCCGTGGTGGACATGGAGCCTATTGAGAAATAAAATGTCGTGACCATCTTTGTGGTATCTGCTGACGGTGTCTTACATGAGATAATATCTCAGAGGAACGAGATACAGGGTATGGGGGAAGAACGAGCCATGGTGACTGTTGAGGGCTCTGCACTAGCAGAAACTACTAGGCCCTCTCGTGAGGAACCTGACCCCTCTCTGGAGGAAACAGGTCAGGGTTCTCACTCCCAGGCTAGTTCTGCTGCTGCATTTGCTGTTGCGCCCTTGGAAATTCAAGTCCCTGCGATGAGGTCTAGTGATGAGGAGGATCTAGATAACATTGTTCTTGATACTTTCATAGTCAAGCGAAGGGTAGTGTCCACTCCTGAGTCTTCTACTAAGCGGCCTACTACTAGGTTGCAAGCAAAGGTAGCCTATGACTTTGCCCTTCAAAAGAGCAGAAAAAGCAGTAAGAAGAAAAAGAGGATATTGGTGAAAGACAATGTTATAGTGTATGATAAGGCTGTTCCAGTGATGGAGGTTGAGGAGGAAACAGTTGAGGAACCTAGTTCCCTAGTGAGAAGGTCCCAGAAGAAGAAGGAATCTGCTTCCACAGAGAATGTTACAACCCCTAGTTCAAAGTTGAAGGATGTTGTGAGTGAGCTCTCCGTTTCTGATGAGGATGTGTTAGTCAAGTCTAAGGGAAAAGGAAAATCAAGTGGTGTGAAGTCTGGAAAACGAAAGTCTAAAATCGTTAAGGAACTTGGTTCTGTGAAAAAGCTGAGGAGTGAAACTAGTTCTGCTTCAGAACGACTAAGGCACCAAAAGGTTCTGCTGGGTCGTACTTTTGACCCAGCAATTTCTGATATGGCTGGTATGCGTCAAGTTATTGCAATGGTTGAGTTTCAACGATGGGGGCATCTTTTCCAAATGGATGCACCCAAAGTGTATGAGGATGAGGTTCAAAGCTTTTATGCTAGCCTCTTCCCCGTTGATAGCGACCATATCTGTGCCTTGGTGAATAATGTGGATATTGTGTTTGACGTGAGTTTGCTTGGGGATATTCTAAAGGTCCCTACGGATGGTGTGTCTTGTGTGAGAGATGCGTGTCAGTATAATTTCCGGAATACTATGGTAAAAGATAATGCGAACCAAAAGGGGGACCAGATTCATAAGAAGGCATTACTCCCTGTTTATCAGTTGCTCTTCGAGTTGGTGAACAAAGTTCTGTTGCCTCGTGCTGAGAGGAGGTCTATGACTTCTAAGTCTGACCTATTTTTAATGGTGCAACTGGATGGTTTTAACCCTGTCAACCTGCCTGCTATCATGATCGAACACATGCAAAAAGTAGCAACCTTCAAGGATGGTAATCATGGTCTTCCATACGGGTTTCTGCTTACACAAGTATTTAAGTTTTTCAAGGTGCCGCTGGGGCAAGGCAAGGTAGGAACCAAGAAGCAGACTTTCTCAAAGACAACGTTGGAAGAATGTGAGTGAATAGAGAAGAATGGGGGGTTAGGCAGTACATCAACCATCTCACAACTCATTAATGATCAAAATAGTGCAACTGAGGAGATTCGAAGGTTGAAGGCAAGGAATGCTATCCTGGAAGGTCAGTAGGCCCAAGGGGCTCCGGAGTCAAATGAGGAAGTAGCTCGTTTGACAAAAGAGAATGTTGATCTAAAGGCACAAGTGGAGAACCTGAAAGCAAAACTGCTCAATGAGCAAAAGTCGGCCAATGCCCGAATAGACCTAGTTCTCCAAACTCTTGCTGTAGCTTCCAAACCCTCTACTCCTAGTGCCCCCTAAGTAACCCCTTCAGTGACCAGTTTCTGGATTGTCTCTTTTAGTTTTTATGACTTGGCAGATGTTTTGTTTCTTTTTTTTTATGTGGTTGGGATGTATCAGTACTGCTCCCGTTTTCAACAGTCCAATTCTGCCTTTGCTTTTTAAGCAAAGGCATATGTTTTATATATATAAAATCTATCCTCTTTTATTATCTCATTGCTTGTATTCTCTGTTTCTCTTCTCTATCATGTTGTGCGCACATATGTGGCATGAGTTAGCTAGGCTAGACTTCTTTATGTTGTTTACCTTGTGTGTTTTTAATGATGCCAAAAGGGGGAAGCATAATTGAAACAGGGATCTGATTAAAGGGGAAGCATAAAGTCAGGGGGAACTTTTGAAGTTCATGTTACTTCATCTGGTTTTCTTTGCTCTAAATACATGCTATCAATGTCTAAGTTTGTCATCATCAAAAAGGGGGAAATTGATGGGTTCTCAATGTTTTTGTCTTATGTTTTGATGATCTAACAAACTTACTATCAAGAACCAGATAGGGAACCTGACACACTTGGTACACATTACAAATGAACGGATTCCAGCCTGGACCCTAGCTAATGTGAACTGCTGCAAGTGTAGAAAATGAAGAAACAAGTCAAGGACCTGATCCCTTGTGTCTCCCTGACAGCAGTACGAAAGTTGACTGTGCACAGCTGGAAAGTGACTGCCACAGAAACAGTGCACACAGTGCAGCAGTTCTGCAGTCACTTGTCTTTGACCTACCAAGTGCTTACATCATTCAAGTGGTGTCATCAAGGGTGTATTAACAAGAGTATTATAACAAAACATCACTTGAATACTCGTGAATTCACTTCAAGCATTCAAGTCTGCTGCAAACAATGAACTTATCTCTCAAGAGCTTGAAGAACAAAGTTAAACGCTACTACGGACCAGTTCTTAAATCGAGTATTTTGTTGTCCTTAGTTGAGTTGTAATTTTGTGATTGTTCTTATTGTAATTCCTAAATTGCTTAGCTGGAAGCGTTGCTTAGGAACCCCTTTGTAAAACCATAAACTTTCTGAGTTTGTGTTGTGACTAGAGTTAGTCATAAGTTAAAGTCTTTGTAACTAGTGAGTGACAAAGTGGCTTGTGGTAAGTGTATCACAAGTTAGTTGAGTTGAAGTCTTTGTAATAGAGTTATTACAAATTGGCTTGTAATAGTGTGTTTACAAGTTAGTGAAGTTGAAAGCCTACAGGTGTAGGTCGTGGTTTTTGTCCCCTTGAGTGGGATTTTTCCACATAAAAAATCTCGTGTCTCAGTTACTTACTGTTTCATTAGTATTCTCAGTGAAAACTCATAGATGATCAGGTATTCTATAGTGTGGTGGACTCATATAAATTAACAATGTCTTTCTTCATCCTCCTCCACCAATAGTGCTGCATCAAGTCCTAATACATCTTAGCGGCACCCGGATGAATGCAGTACCGCGAACTGTGGGCCTCCTGAAGAATCAACTCACGTAGACTATCCACATTGGGCACACATAGCCAGCCCTGCATCCGCAACACACCATCATCCCCAATAGCAACCTCCTTGGCATCGCCGTGCTGAACTGAGTCCTTGAGGACAAGCAAATGGGGGTCGTCATACTGATGCTCTCTGATACGATCATATAGAGAAGACCGAGAAACCACGCATGCCAAAACTCGACTCGGCTCCGAAACATCCATTCTGACAAACTAGTTACCCAAGGCCTGGACATCCAATGCCAATGGCCTCTCCGCTGCCGGTTGATATGCTAAACTGCCCAATCTCTCCGCCTTTCGACTCAAGGTGTCGGCCACCACATTGGCCTTCCTAGGATGATATAGAATAGTGATATCATAGTCCTTAAGCAACTCTAACCATCTCTGTTGCTGCAAGTTAAGATCCTTCTGTTTGAACAGATGTTGTAGACTCCGGTGGTCGATATAGACCTCATAAGGGACACCGTACAAATAGTGCAGCCAAATCTTCAAAGCATGAATAGGATAATTCTTCTCGTGCACCTTCAGCTGTCTAGACGCATAGGCAATTACCCTACTGTCTTGCATTAACACTGCGCAGAGGCCAACATGTGACGCATCACAGTACATAGTGTAAGACCCCAACCCCATAGGCAACACCAACACTGGGGCTGAAGTTAAAACAGTCTTGAGCTTTTGAAAGCTCTCTTCACACTCCTCGGTCCATCTAGACGAAGCCCCCTTCTATATCAATATGGTCATAGGAGCAGCAATAGATGAAAAACCCTCTACGAAACAATGGTAATACCCTGCCAAACTAAGAAAGCTCCGGATCTCAGTAGCCAAAGATGGTCTGGGCCAACTCTACACCGCTTCAATCTTCTTGGGATCTACCTTGATCCCCTCAATCGACACTACATGACCCAAAAACGCCACTGAATCAAGCCAGAATTCACACTTTGAAAATTTTGCATACAACTTCTTTTCTCTCAAGGTCTGGAGCACGATGTTGCTCATGATCCTCCTGGCTCCGGGAGTACACCAAGATGTCGTCAATAAATACAATGACGAATGAGTCTAGATAGGGCTGGAATACACTGTTCATCAAGTGCATGAATGTTGCTGGAGCATTGGTCAGCCCAAGTGACATCACAAGGAACTCGTAGTGACCATACCGAGTCCTAATAGCAGTATTCGGAATATTCGGATCCCGAATCTTCAACTGATGATAGTCTGACCACTAATCAATCTTTGAGAACACTCTGGCACCCTGTAGCTGATCAAATAGGTCATCAATGCGTGGCAATGGATACATGTTCTTCACTGTAACCTTGTTCAACTGTTGATAATCAATACACATGTGCATAGAAACCATCCTTCTTTACAAACAAGACTGGAGCACCCCAAGGTGACACACTAGGCCGAATGAAGCCCTTATCATGCAACTCTTACAACTGCTCCTTTAACTCCTTCAACTCCGCTGGGGCCATACGATATGGTGGAATAGAAATGGGTTGAGTGCCCGGCAACAAATCAATACCAAACTCGATATCCCTATCAGGCAGCATGCCCGAAAGATCCATTAAAAATACATCTGGATAGTCCCTTACAACTGGAACTGACTCAATGGTAGGAGTATCAACACTGACATCTCTCACAAAGGCTAGATATGCCTCACACCCCTTCCCAACCATCCGATGTGCCTTAAGGAAGGACATCACCCTGCTAGGAACATAATCCAAAGTACCCCTCCACTCCAACCGCGGCAAACCTGGCATAGCCCACGTTACCGTCTTGGCGTGACAATTAAGAATAGCATGATAGGACGATAACCAGTCCGTGCCCAAAATAATATCAAAATCTACCACACTAAGCAACAATAGATCAATTGTGGTCTCAAAGCCACCAAGAACGACTAAACACAGCCGATGCACACGGTCAACAACAATGGAATCTCCCACAGGTGTGGACACATAGACAGGAGAACTTAAAGAATCACGGGATATACCAAATACGGAGAAAAGTAAGATGATACATATGAATAAGTGGAGCATGGATCAAATAAGACTGATGCATTTCTATGACAAACCGGAACGATACCTGTCGATAAATGAGTC
>NW_017683736.1:0-227 GCF_001879085.1 Nicotiana attenuata
TAGGGCTCCAATCCCTGAGTTGTGCCTTTTTAGACATAGGGCCTCCACTCCCTAGTCGCCTTTTTCCAACATTAGGGCTCCAATCCCTGAGTTGAACCTTTTAGACATAGGGCCTCCTTTCACTAGTCGCCCTTTGCCAACATTAGGGCTCCAATCCCTGAGTTGTGCCTTTTTAGACATAGGGCCTCCATTCCCTAGTCGCCTTTTGCCAACATTAGGGCTCCAAT
>NW_017683736.1:5223-8218 GCF_001879085.1 Nicotiana attenuata
TAGGGCCTCCATTCCCTAGTCGCCTTTTGCCCGATTAGGGCTCCAATCCCTGAGTTGTGCCTTTTTAGACGTAGGGCGTCCATTCCCTAGTCGCCTTTTGCCAACATTAGGGCTCCATTCCATGAGTTGAGCCTTTTTAGACATAGGACCTCGATTCCCTAGTCGCCTTTTTCCAACATTAGGGCTCCAATCCCTGAGTTGTGCCTTTTTAGACATAGGTCCTCCATTCCCTAGTCGCCTTTTGCCAACATTAGGGCTCCAATCCCTGAGTTGTGCCTTTTTAGACATAGGGCCTCCATTCCCTAGTCGCCTTTTGCCAACATTAGGGCTCCAATCCCTGAGTTGTGCCTTTTTAGACATAGGGCCTCCATTCCCTAGTCGCCTTTTGCCAACATTAGGGCTCCAATCCCTGAGTTGTGCCTTTTTAGACATAGGGCCTCCATTCCCTAGTCGCCTTTTGCCAACATTAGGGCTCCAATCCCTGAGTTGTGCCTTTTTAGACATAGGGCCTCCATTCCCTAGTCGCCTTTTGCCAACATTAGGGCTCCAATCCCTGAGTTGTGCCTTTTTAGACATAGGGCCTCCATTCCCTAGTCGCCTTTTGCCAACATTAGGGCTCCAATCCCTGAGTTGTGCCTTTTTAGACATAGGGCCTCCATTCCCTAGTCGCCTTTTGCCAACATTAGGGCTCCAATCCCTGAGTTGTGCCTTTTTAGACATAGGGCCTCCATTCCCTAGTCGCCTTTTGCCAACATTAGGGCTCCAATCCCTGAGTTGTGCCTTTTTAGACATAGGGCCTCCATTCCCTAGTCGCCTTTTGCCAACATTAGGGCTCCAATCCCTGAGTTGTGCCTTTTTAGACATAGGGCCTCCATTCCCTAGTCGCCTTTTGCCAACATTAGGGCTCCAATCCCTGAGTTGTGCCTTTTTAGACATAGGGCCTCCATTCCCTAGTCGCCTTTTGCCAACATTAGGGCTCCAATCCCTGAGTTGTGCCTTTTTAGACATAGGGCCTCCATTCCCTAGTCGCCTTTTGCCAACATTAGGGCTCCAATCCCTGAGTTGTGCCTTTTTAGACATAGGGCCTCCATTCCCTAGTCGCCTTTTGCCAACATTAGGGCTCCAATCCCTGAGTTGTGCCTTTTTAGACATAGGGCCTCCATTCCCTAGTCGCCTTTTGCCAACATTAGGGCTCCAATCCCTGAGTTGTGCCTTTTTAGACATAGGGCCTCCATTCCCTAGTCGCCTTTTGCCAACATTAGGGCTCCAATCCCTGAGTTGTGCCTTTTTAGACATAGGGCCTCCATTCCCTAGTCGCCTTTTGCCAACATTAGGGCTCCAATCCCTGAGTTGTGCCTTTTTAGACATAGGGCCTCCATTCCCTAGTCGCCTTTTGCCAACATTAGGGCTCCAATCCCTGAGTTGTGCCTTTTTAGACATAGGGCCTCCATTCCCTAGTCGCCTTTTGCCAACATTAGGGCTCCAATCCCTGAGTTGTGCCTTTTTAGACATAGGGCCTCCATTCCCTAGTCGCCTTTTGCCAACATTAGGGCTCCAATCCCTGAGTTGTGCCTTTTTAGACATAGGGCCTCCATTCCCTAGTCGCCTTTTGCCAACATTAGGGCTCCAATCCCTGAGTTGTGCCTTTTTAGACATAGGGCCTCCATTCCCTAGTCGCCTTTTGCCAACATTAGGGCTCCAATCCCTGAGTTGTGCCTTTTTAGACATAGGGCCTCCATTCCCTAGTCGCCTTTTGCCAACATTAGGGCTCCAATCCCTGAGTTGTGCCTTTTTAGACATAGGGCCTCCATTCCCTAGTCGCCTTTTGCCAACATTAGGGCTCCAATCCCTGAGTTGTGCCTTTTTAGACATAGGGCCTCCATTCCCTAGTCGCCTTTTGCCAACATTAGGGCTCCAATCCCTGAGTTGTGCCTTTTTAGACATAGGGCCTCCATTCCCTAGTCGCCTTTTGCCAACATTAGGGCTCCAATCCCTGAGTTGTGCCTTTTTAGACATAGGGCCTCCATTCCCTAGTCGCCTTTTGCCAACATTAGGGCTCCAATCCCTGAGTTGTGCCTTTTTAGACATAGGGCCTCCATTCCCTAGTCGCCTTTTGCCAACATTAGGGCTCCAATCCCTGAGTTGTGCCTTTTTAGACATAGGGCCTCCATTCCCTAGTCGCCTTTTGCCAACATTAGGGCTCCAATCCCTGAGTTGTGCCTTTTTAGACATAGGGCCTCCATTCCCTAGTCGCCTTTTGCCAACATTAGGGCTCCAATCCCTGAGTTGTGCCTTTTTAGACATAGGGCCTCCATTCCCTAGTCGCCTTTTGCCAACATTAGGGCTCCAATCCCTGAGTTGTGCCTTTTTAGACATAGGGCCTCCATTCCCTAGTCGCCTTTTGCCAACATTAGGGCTCCAATCCCTGAGTTGTGCCTTTTTAGACATAGGGCCTCCATTCCCTAGTCGCCTTTTGCCAACATTAGGGCTCCAATCCCTGAGTTGTGCCTTTTTAGACATAGGGCCTCCATTCCCTAGTCGCCTTTTGCCAACATTAGGGCTCCAATCCCTGAGTTGTGCCTTTTTAGACATAGGGCCTCCATTCCCTAGTCGCCTTTTGCCAACATTAGGGCTCCAATCCCTGAGTTGTGCCTTTTTAGACATAGGGCCTCCATTCCCTAGTCGCCTTTTGCCAACATTAGGGCTCCAATCCCTGAGTTGTGCCTTTTTAGACATAGGGCCTCCATTCCCTAGTCGCCTTTTGCCAACATTAGGGCTCCAATCCCTGAGTTGTGCCTTTTTAGACGTAGGGCCTCCATTCCCTAGTCGCCTTTTGCCAACATTAGGGCTCCAATCCCTGAGTTGTGCCTTTTAGACGTAGGGCCTCCATTCCCAAGTCGCCTTTTGCAAACATTAGTGCTCCAATCCCTGAGTTGTGCCTTTTTAGACATAGGGCCTCCATTCCCTAGTCGCCTTTTGCCAACATTAGGGCTCC
>NW_017683737.1:0-8218 GCF_001879085.1 Nicotiana attenuata
GATCTCTTACAAATGAGCTGATTCGGGTATTAAAGGGTTTAGGGTCAAAAAATGTGAAATTCCAGAACTGCCCAGTTTTCACGCCCAGTTCTTCATTACGTCCAAATCCACTACTAAAAAGTAATAGACACGGTCGCATGCAATATAATTTACCCAACTATGAGTTGGGGTCGAATCCCACAGAGAACAATGTGTAGGCGATAAGGAATGTAAGAAATTTATCGCTTATTGCGCAGTGCCAAACACTAAGAATTTTGGTTTGAAAATGTTTATACCTAAATGCGGAAATGTAAACTAACCTAGAAAGCAAGTAAAATGATCAATGGCTACAAGTATGGTTGCATCGGGAATTACACTCAAGTAACGATCCAATGTATTTCATGATTTTACAAATATGAGCGAGTTTACGTTAGTTAGCCATGAATAATAATTCTTAATTAGCTTCTTCCGAAGACTAATAAGACTTTCTAATTGAATTATCCCTAAAACAATTAGAAGATTAAACACACCCGGATTGGCTACAAGTAGTTCAATCCTATCCCTAGGTAGAATCTATAAAATGAGGGTTAACGCCTCAAGTTCTTTTTAATTAATCTTTCCCAACCCCAAATTATCTTTTCAAAAACTAATTCGGAGTTAATGGGTGAGTCCTAGGGTTAGCTAATCCCTTTGGAAACATTAAAGAACAAGAATAATTAAAGTGACAACAACTCACTTCATAAATAAATAAAAATCATTCAATATATAAGCACAACAAGGTATTTAATTCACACTTTAAACAAGAATATTTCCATAAACAAGATTAAAGTATTAAATAAAATACTACACACTTAGATATACAATACAAAGCAAGGAAATGAAGAAAGCAACATAAATGGGTAAGAAATTCTCAACCAAAAGCTTCAATCTTCAAGACCAAAGTGTGTGTGCAAAGCCCTAGCTTCCAAAACTTGTTCTCTCTAGCCCTAAGAACTGAAAATAATCCAAAGATCTCTTACAAATAAGCTGATTCGGGTATTAAAGGGTTTGGGGTAAAAAAATGTGAAATTCCAGAACTGCCCAGTTTTCACGCCCAGTTCTTCATCGCGTTCGCGTTAATGCCTCCGCGTTCGAGAAGGCTTATGTTCCTCAGGCATCAAGTTCGCGTTAACATCTTCGCGTTCGCGAAGCTTCATGTTCTGCAACTACGCGTTCGCGAAGGTCTAGCTGCCTGCTTCTTCGCGTTCGCGTGGTACCTTCGCGTTCGCGAAGAGTAAACCACTGCGCAGTTTCTCATAGTCCATTTTAGCTCCTTTTTGACTTGTTTTTTCTTGGTTTCTTCACCATTACCTCTAAATCACATACAACCTGTAAAATAGAAGTAAATGACATTAAATATACGATTTTATCACTCAAACATAGCAAAAATATAGGTTTGAAGACAAAATCTCTTCCCAAGTATATACGACCTCGCACTCCCAAACTTAAACTTTTGCTTGTCCTCAAGCAATGAAAGCGACAAAATCTCTTCCCGAGTATTTAACTCAACATTATATCCTTATCATGCCAAGCCAAAAACGTTTACTATAAGCACAAAAACATGACTTCGATTGGTAGCAACGATTACTCCAAAGCATATGAATTATCAAGCACTTCTCATGAACTTCATTATTGCTCAAGTGCTCAAACACTAATGCAAATCAAAGTAGCAATCAAGTCATGACACTAAAGCTTCAAAATATGCCTCTCTATCACAATCAACTTTCTTTGGTCATTCTTTCCGATTGAAAATGGGATTAAATTCAACACTCAATTCTCATGTGCCCTCACATTTAAGAGAGGATCCCACACTCATAAATCTTAATTCAAAAAAAAAAATAGGATATCAAATGGAAACAATTAACTCTCTCTCAAAAAGATGTTCAAATGCATACAAGTAGTACGTAGGCATGCCCTTCATGTATTTTTTCACTAATGTAGACAACTTGGTTCAACATCAATTAGGACATAAAGGGTTGTAGTTTAGGCTTTTGGTTAAGGTAGGGCACAATTTTGGTTAAAGTGACTCAAAACCTCCCCAAGCACTACAAAATTTGTAATTAAAGTCAACTTCCTTCAAAAAAAATTTCCATCCTTTCTTCACTTTTCATTCCACACCTAGTCTTCCCTTTATTCACAATTTCTTATCATTTTATTCTATATATTCTTTTTTTTTTCAAAATCAAGGAAGGTTTTATTTTTTTTTACCTTCCACCTTTTCAAGCAACTTTCATATCACAATTTTCCCAACCTTCACCCCCAAACATAGGCTTTTAGCCTATGTTTACACTTTCAAAGTACGTAGGGAGGTAGGGTGCCAAAAGCTAGATCAATTAAGAACAAAGAATTTAAGCTTGTAATATGGTTGCCAAAGAATAAGGTTAATGGCTCAAAATGGGTTGACTAAGGAAAATATTCAAGGGTAGGAATTTTAAGGAATACTAGCGGTCCAAGGAAGGCCTAATATCATTTTTCAAATCAAGTTAGTCTATAATTTTGCCTTGAAGCACATTGCGGACAAGTTCTAGAATACAAGTAATGCAAAAGAACTCACAATAAATCTCACCACACATGGCACATGAAAACTCAAGTGGAATACAAATCCAAAATCCAATTGAAACAAATGACTCAAAAAGGTTACAAATATAGCATAGAGGAAGCTATTTAGTGAATTAAAGAGCCAATATTTGAGTCTAAAAGTCATGACATCTTTACTTCAATCATTTTTCTTTTTCAACAACCAAAAATTCATATGCCGAGGTTCAAATTATGTTGGTACCAAGCAAGCCACAACTTGGTCAATGGGCACAAACCGCAACTCAAACCATTTATTTTTCCTAAATTAACAAAAGCTAATTCTTACTACAAGACTAATTCCCTTAAGAAAGTTGTCTATCTATCCATCATCGGGAAAAGTCGACAAAAATTTTCTACAATTACCCGGTTCAAGAAGAAAATTGGCATCCTTGGAAAAAGAACCGTGGTATAAAGAAAACTATGGATAGTGCCACTAACATAAAACATACTATATAAAAAAATTTAAGAAGCTAATAAAAATTAATTCAAGAAGCTAAAAAAATTAAGAAGCTAAGAAGCATCAAGTAACTAAAAAAATTAGGAGCTAAGAAATATACTAATATAACACATCACATGAAAATGTACTAACAACAAAATAAAAATAATCACAGTACCAATCTGACATCCCCACAGTTATCCACAATTATACAATAAGAACAGTTATACAAGAAGCCACCCCCTAACTAAAGATGTTGCAATGTCCCCAATGTAACTAAAAATGATAGAGTAAAATGGTGGAAAGTGCTCCCTGAATACTGCATCAGTCAGAACTGGAGGTGGTGGGAATTTTAAGCTCCAAGTCTGCCTCATCATCATCCTCCGAGTCATGTGAACCACAAAATGTGCTCAGCTTTTGCATCATCTTGGACAACAGCTTGCTTTTCTTCTTTTCATGCTCCTTGAACATTCTCTGCCTCTTTTCAATCTTTCCTTGCGGGCGACTCATGTTCTCCAACCTGGTGTTAATGGCCTCCATCTTGTTCGTGATATCTTTTTGCTCTTTGACCATATCCGCCATGGATGGTGGGGTAGCAGCTCCAGTAGATGTGCTAGCCCTACGTGGGCCAGTGGGAAGGCCAGCTATAAGCTGCCTAACATGCGCATCTACTCCATATATCTGGCTGGACAAGTGGCACATAGTGTGAGGACCGGACTAGAGTGGTCCCATGGGGTCAAAGGATCTGGCGGGATCAGTGGTGCTCTCGGAGAACTGCCTAATTGAAGAGGAATCAACATCAATGCACCTCTTTTTCTGTTTATCACTGGGTCCCCTTTTCAGCAAAGGATGGATCGTCGGCTTTCCTGGACCTTTCTCAACATCATTGGGGCGCTTAAGCACCCCAGCATCATAGCAAAGTCTAGTGATCAAGGATGGAAAGAACAGGCTCTTGGACCGCCCATGAGTGGCCTTCCTCAATTTCGCGGACAATGTGTTCCCCCACATTCACAGGGAGTCCATCCATAATAGCAGTAATTATCAGTGCCCTATTAGGTGTCACATCAGTGTGGGCGACACTCTTGAACAGATAATGGAGAGCCATGTCTTTGCCTCAGCTGTAAAATCATGCGAATCAACTCCCCTGCGCACCATCAGCCACTTTGGGGTAACCCCATCATGTAACTTGTCTACTAACCACTGGTTTCCCCCTGCTTTGGCTCTGTCTCTGTAGACTGCGTTGTCAACATTGGGGAGGCCATAAACACTATTGATTATTTCAGGGCTGAAGTGGACTTGCACGCCCCGCACAGTAGTAACAAAGACACCTTGGAAGTCGGTCATCAAGGCGTTTGCATAGAATTCCAGAACTATTGTGTGGTTGGCGTTGTTTGGTTGCTCAGCAAAGCAAATCCACCTGCTCTCCATCAAGCGCGCATAGAAGCCCGGCATTTTAGCTTCAACTTTTTCCAAGTTTATGCCTCTCTCCCGGATGATGGTCTTGGACAAGAGTTCATCGTATCTCCGCTCACACGCTGCAGATAGAAATCGCTCACGATCAAATGCTTCCTCTTGACTAGGTCCAAAGACATGTTCTTGTGCAATTTCATTATGTTCCGGTTCCATTTTGAGCCCAAAGTACCTACAAAATCGACCAACAATATTAAAAGCTCATACAGACACTTAAAACAATGTATTAGGAAGTATTTAAGCTGAAGAAATGGGCGAAAAAAGGTCCCAGGCAGAGCTGTGCGAAGCTACTGTTTTGTGCCATTTTTTGGGACTGCCAGGCATTGCTCTTCGCGTTCGCGAGCAGCCAGCCGCATTCGCGAAGAGTAAACATTTTGCCCAGCCTCAGACCTTCGCGTTTGCGAGCATAGCATCGCGTTCGCGAAGGTCAAATTTTTGCACCCCTACTATTATGCCTTCGCGTTCGCGGGGAGATCACAAGCGTTCGCGAAGGTCATCTTCTTCACCCAGATTTTTTTTTTCTTTCAGGTTTTTCTTCAAACAGTTGGCGTGCCCATTTTTCTTTGTTCATTTACAGCACATTTAGGCGCACATTTTACCTAGAATTTTCTTACAAATAAGCACTCACACTCAACCAATCTCACCCAGCAAGCAACAACCAATTTCAAGCATGAATTTGCAATTTAATACTTAAAATTTTAACCCTAAGGAACAAACAACAATGAGTGCTCTTCTATTTCACAATTTACACCAAGAAAAAGAAGAAAAGACACAAAACTTAATTGAGAGGAGAGTGAAGATTACATACCTTGAAAATGAAGATGAAAATTTTCAAGAACTTGATGATTTTAGTCACTTTGAAATTTTGGGTGCTTAAGGGGTTAGAGGTCTGTTGCTTGGGCATAGGAGGGGTTAATTTCATTTTCAATAGCCCTTTTGTTATTTTATCTCACCTGACCCTACGCGTTCGCGATAGTTGTACGCGTACGCGAAGGGTAGTTGTTGCTGGAGGTCGCGAACGCGGGAACTGTTCAAGCGAACGCGATGGTTAAGATTTGCTAAACCATCGCGGATGCGTTATATTCTCGCGGACGCAAAGAGCAAGTTTTTTCTGCACTGGAACAGTTCTGGCAGCTACTGGTTTTGGCTCTCCGGAACACCCCGACCTACTCAAATCAACTCCAAAAAATCTAAAACTTGGCAGATTAATTACAAATAATATTCTAAGCTATTATAAAAAAGAAAATTTCAAAAACGACTAATAATTTTGAAAAACGATGGGTTGCCTCCCACCAAGCGCCGCATTTAACGTCGTGGCACGATGCAAAACAACATTACCACTTTTCTCGCCACTTGGATGATATGAACTGGGCACCTAGCTTGGAATCAAGCTTGTGACCATGAGCGATGGGGGGTGGTAAGTCGATGATCAAGCCAATCTTTAAATTCTTCATTTTGCACTTCTTGGCTCTCATGTGAGGAATGTCATTTTGCTTTCTTGTTTCCTCAAATTGTAGGATATATGGCATGAGTGTTTCCTCCTCGCAGTCCTTTATTGATTCATGTGGATCAACTTCCGTGTCACCACACAATTTCAATGTTGAAAAATTCTTGGAATGTGACTTCAAACCTCCAACTTGCAATTTTTCTCCGATTTTGACATCCTCTTTTTCCCCCCGAATTAGAGTCAATATCAACCACATTTTCATTTATACCGGTTGACTCTAATTCAATATTTTTCTCGGCATCATTATCATTCATGAAATCGGTTGGCGGATGTTCAATTCTTGAATCCTCAAAGTACAGCTCACTTTCTTCCTCGGAATTATACTCTTCTTGGCTTCCTTCCACACTCTCAAGTTGGTGGGCATAGTGAGCCCCAACCAATATTTTCATTTGCTCTTCCAAATTGTGGATACGTTCATCATTGTAAGCCAAGCTTTGTTTCAAGTTCTCGAGTGCAAAGTTATGCTTCTCCTCACTTTCAAGAATGGTCTCCAACAAGAGCATCATTTTCTCATTT
Organism: Nicotiana attenuata; assembly: GCF_001879085.1. Classification (NCBI taxonomy): domain Eukaryota; kingdom Viridiplantae; phylum Streptophyta; class Magnoliopsida; order Solanales; family Solanaceae; genus Nicotiana; species Nicotiana attenuata. Next base: position 6,525 of record NW_017683737.1, read on the forward strand.
TGAGCATTTGAGAGTTCTTCTTGGTTTTGATCAAGTGCCAAGGAAGGATTTTCAACTTCAATCTCCAAGGAAGGTTCTTGGCTATCATTCACTTCCGAGGCCTTTTGAACCCTTAAGGCTTCAATCATTTCATCCATTTGTGAGTGCAACCTTTCAAGTGCCAAGTCATTTTGAAGACCAGTCTCCAAAAGTTCCTCCAAGGCATTTTGCTCCTTGTTTCCTTCTTAAAGTAGACACTCCAACATAAGCTTGAACTCTTCATTTCGGCCATGCTCAACTTCTTCCATTTTCATAGCCTTATAAGTCTCATCACAAAAAGTAGAATCATCATAGTGGGGGCTTGGGGAAGGGAAGGAAAAATAAGCACAATCATCCCAATGATCATTTTGGCAACCACACTTATCACAAATACTCCGCTCATAGGGTTGAGATTCTGCGCACAATCCTCCCCCGTGAGAATTTAAACAATTTTGCCACGAGTGTGGTCCTCCACAATAAGGACAAGGGTCATCAAAGTATGAACAACTACCATCCGACCAATTTTCATTATATGATGCCATTTTTCAAAATATGAAAATAAACAAGAAACAAAAAAGAAAAATAGACCAAGGTAAGAAAAATAATTACACAAATTTTCACAAGTTTGGACCAAAGCACTTTCGCTTACTTCTCAAACAACCTAAATTACGCCAAATTGTTCCCCGGCAACGGCGCCAATTTTGATGACGTCCAAATCCACTACTAAAAAGTAATAGACACGGTCGCATGCAATATAATTTACCCAACTATGAGTCGGGGTCGAATCCCACAGAGAACAATGTGTAGGCGATTAGGAATGTAAGAAAATTATCGCTTATCGCGCAATGCCAAACACTAAGAATTTTGGTTTGAAAATATTTATACCTAAATGCGGAAATGTAAACTAACCTAGAAAGCAAGTAAAATGATCAATGGCTACAAGTATGGTTGCATCGGGAATTACACTCAAGTAACGATCCAATGTATTTCATGATTTTACAAATATGAGCGAGTTTATGTTAATTAGCCACGGATAATAATTCTTAATTAGCTTCTTCCGAAGACTAATAAGACTTCCTAATTGAATTATCCCTAAAATAATTAGAAGATTAAGCACACCCGGAATGTCTACAAGTAGTTCAATCCTATCCCTAGGTAGAATCTATAAAATGAGGGTTAACGCCTCAAGTTCTTGTTAATTAATCTTTCCCAACCCCAAATTATCTTTTCCAAAATTAATTCTGAGTTAATGGGCGAGTCCTAGGGTTAGCTAATCCCTCTGGAAACATTAAAGAACAAGAATAATTAAAGTAACAACAACTCACTTCATAAATAAATAATCATTCAATACATAAGCACAACAAGGTATTTAATTCACACTTTAAATAAGAATATTTCCATAAACAAGATTCAAGTGTTGAATAAAATACTACACACTTAGATATACAATACAAAGCAAGGAAATGAAGAAAGCAACATAAATGGGTAAGAAATTCTCAACCAAAAGCTTTAATCTTCAAGACCAAAGTGTGTGTGCAAAGCCCTAGCTTCCAAAACTTGTTCTCTCTAGCCTTAAGAACTGAAAATAAGCCAAAGATCTCTTACAAATGAGCTGATTCGGGTATTAAAGGGTTTGGGGTCAAAAAATGTGAAATTCCAGAACTACCCAGTTTTCA
>NW_017683738.1:0-8217 GCF_001879085.1 Nicotiana attenuata
TTTGAGGAGGGCCCTCAAAATTCCGAAGTTAGTCTTCAGCCACTCATCGCCAGGGATGCCACCTCAGTAAACTGGGGCAGAATTTTGAGGAGGACCCTCAAAATTCCGAAGTTGATTCTTCAGTCATTCAGCGCAGCCGTCAGAAGTGCCAACTTAGTAAACTGGGGCAGAATTTTGAGGAGGACCCTCAAAATTCCGGGGCAAGAAAGGTTGCAATGTTTTGAACCACGTTGCAGTCGTTGGTTCATCTAAACAAAACTGTTTTCTACTTATGTTATATTTACTAAATCATGCATAATTAGTGTTCGAATTGCTACTGTTTAGCGACGCTACCCCAATGATGCGCAATGCCGGAAGCCAAGGGAAAACGAACTAACCTTTCCCCCTTGACAAAACTCACAATTTTCTTTGGATGCAGGCACCCGAGTCACAAACATATTACGCAATCGCATTGAGCCATCACACCTACCCGCATTTTGCTGTCCGCACGCAATATTTCCCAGCAGCCGCAATATCACAATCGGCTACCATCCGTCAGCTAAGAATCTTTTATTACTACCCGCTTTTATCTCATTGCATAAGGCTACCTTTCTACCTTCCGAGACTAAGCGTTGTCTCCATCTGCATTCCTGCATTGCATAAGGCTACCTTTATGCCTTCCGAGACTAAGCGTTGTCTCCATCTACATTTCCTGCATTGCATAAGGCTACCTTTCTACCTTCCGAGACTAAGCGTTGTCTCCATCTGCATTTCCTGCATTGCATAAGGCTACCTTTCTGCCTTCCGAGACTAAGCGTTGTATCTATCCTGCATTCCCTGCATTGCATAAGGCTACCTTTCTGCCTTCCGAGGTTAAGCTCTACCTCCACGTGCATGGCTGAAATACCGCCACTTTATCTTTCTTGCATGGCTGAAATATCGCCACCTCGCGTCTTGCAATCGGCTGAAATATCGCCAAACTTTACTTAAATTTCTGTCGGCTGAAATATCGCCATTTTACTTTTTTGCATCGGCTGAAATATCGCCATTTTATTTCATATCGGCTGAAATATCGCCAAACTTTATTTCAATCTTCTGTCGGCTGAAACATCGCCAGTTTTATTTTCACATCGGCTGAAACATCGCCTGTTTTGCTTAAATCTTCTATCGGCTGAAACATCGCCATTTACGTTTTTGCATCGGCTGAAATACCACCAAACCTTGCATTTCATGGGCTGAAATATCGCCAAATTGTCCAAAGGTGTCATCGTTCAGAGGCATCATCTTCATAGCCCGAGAACACCATTCCATGGCCCGAGGACCCCACTTTATATCTTGCACATCATTATTCAAAGGCATCATGGTTCGGAGGCACCATCATCATGGCCCGAGAACGTCATTTCATAGCCTACGAATCCTTTAATTTTGCGCTTCATGGCCCAGGACATCATGGTCCGAGGACGTCATCCTAACCGTCCGAGGACAACATTCATGGTCCGAGGGAACTAGAATCATGTTTTAGTTTATGCACAGTATACGCCTATATTGCTCACTTGCAGGTACACCGGCTAACAATGGTCGTCTCAGCAGGAGCGGTCCCGCTCCGGTTTTCGCAGCTAATCAGCTTCCCAAATACCTCTTACCTCCAAAAGCATCGCGTCCGTCCTTTCGAATCTCCATCGGCATGTTCCGTCAATGGTTCCTGAACTACATACAGCCTGATTCCTGTAAAACCAGGGATATGTAGGCAGCTCAGAAACCAGAGCTCGGTCAAATTCTTTGAAAATCGCCACTTCCGGTCAAAATTGGCCATCATATCTTTACCCGACAGCTCTTCCATCCTTCCCGGGTAAAGAGGGGCAGCTGTTGACACCCAAGTTTTCCCAAAGTATTTTTATATACTCAAAATATCCTCAAAATAGCATATACATGCATATATAAGCATTCCCAAGAGTTTTGGTATTTTTCCTTATTTTAAATCAATTTATTTTCTATTTTAACAGTACAAAATCCAATAATTATTCCCAAAATTTTCATTTTTGTGAATAACTTATTTTATTTTCATATTTACACCAAATACAATTAAGGCAATTTTTGTATATTTTTACAAATTTGTTTGGTATTTTTAAAGCTAATTGCATATAAAGGCAATTATAGCCTACTTTACGATTAATAGTGTTTTATAATTGTAAAATTAGTTCTAATATTTTTAAATTAATACATATGTATTATTAATTGGTTCGGCATCTTCAATTTTCTTTTAAAAATCATTCACTATTTTTATAAAATAAAAGAGAAAAACTGGCTATTTAAAATGTAGTCCCATTTCGTTTCAATTGCAGCCCCAATTCCATTTCAATTTTAGCCTTAATTTTGGCCCAATCCGCCCCCAAATCAAAATGACCCAATTTTATTTCTCACCCGACCCCTGACCCAATTGCTAAACCCGCCCGGGGTTCTTTTAAATCCAGGTCGTTGATCCTTTTGATCAACAGCCACAAATGATTCTTTCCTTTTTAATTCCACATGACCTAACCCTAATCCCCATTTCTCTTCGACAGCCGCCTTCGAACTCTCTTCTCTCTCAAACGCTCTCAAACACTCAAACCCTAATCGCCTCCCTCGTCTTCTCCAACCATTATCTCGCCGGAGTCCATGGCTTTTCAAGCCATGGACGACCTGTTCTCACCTTCCTTCACCCCTAAACCATGGGTGTTCGAGATTTCGAGGTCTGACCTCGACGGCGTCCGTTCAGATCCCCTGCAGATCTGTGTTCTGTGGCCTCTCCGGCCCCATTCCGACGTATTCGAGCTTTAGAAGCCTAGTCATGGCCATCTCTGACTCAAGACCAGACCTCTTCCAAGCCTTCTCATTGTTTCAGAGAAACCCTAAGGCTATTCGAGGTTCCTTCCTCTTTTATTTACTTAGATCTATGGTGGATTTGTGCTATATTCAATGTTTTAAAGCTTTTCCCCAATTTTCTTTTCAAAATTAGTTTGTTTCAATTTAGGGTTTTCGGAAAATCTTAAAACGACTTCTGACTTTTCTTCTTCTTCTTTTCTTTGTGTGAATCTGTCTATGCCATGTTCTGTGTTCTTTCCTCGCATGTCTGCTCCTATGTTCTTATGTTTTTCCATATTATGCATGTTCTTCTATTTTTTGTGTTCTGTTCATTCTTCTACCGGGCTCTATAAGCATGCTTTACATGTCTATCTCGTATGTTTCTTTACTGTATTTTTCTAAGCTTCTAATCCTTGTTTGCCTTTACTGGACTTTTGTTTGAACTCTAAGCAGGTTCCGTCTACTGTTTTTCCTAAACATGTATCGCTTTTTCTCTCCTGAACTTGTTTGAGTGCCATGTTTTGCCTAAATGTATTCCCTGTGTTTCAAACTTGCTGCTTTCTCTGTTTGTTTTCTCATAAGTCTCTGAAAGAGACCACTGAGCCTGTTCTATTTGTTGTTTTCTCGTCTATGCATCTGATTCGAGTCAGAAACCCTAGTATTTGGGGTTTTTGGCAGGCTTGACTTTGTGTTTGGTCTAGGGTTCCATTCAAAACCCTTGACTCTCTTCCAGGCTCATTCTGAGTCTACGAACCTAACCTTCTTGGTCACTCTGATTTCTTGCTAGTGTTACGACAACTCTCTTTTGTCTCACATGTCTGTATGCTTTTTATATGACAAACTCTCTTCTTTCAAAAGGCCTTTGGCCAGCTTGTGACTGATTCCGAGTTCCTTTTTAAAAGGTTTTGTACTGTTGATTTTCTTTAAATTAAAACCTTTCTCACATTTTCTGGTTGGATTCATTCACACTAAGATTCGAACCTTGATTTTACTGGCTGTTGATTGATTGTCTTTCCTTGTTCTGCCCAAACCGTGTGCTACTAGACTATTTCCTTAAATAAACTGTTGTGTATTTGTCCCTATTACACTGCTTTAGAAAAGATTTTAAAACGAATCCTTTCCTTATTTATTTTTGCCCGTTTGAATCAAATCCCTTAACCAAAGGGAAGCAGCTTGTGATTGATTTCAAAACTATTCTCTTACCTTTTTCTTACTCATCTTCTGCACTATAAAAGGGCCTGCCCTTTTGCACTAAAGGAGAGTTTTACAGAGGCTTTTCACAGACTTTTCCTACACATACGAACACAGAACACCATCTGAGTTCACAATTCAATTTCACTAAAAACTCTCTCTTTTGATACTTGTGCTGTTGTGGACTGTGTTTACTTTACTTTCTTCTGCACTTCTTTTGCTTCTCTACTGGTATGTCTCAGTTAGTTTACATGCCTCAACAACAATGTGTTTAATTCCGCGTATTTCCTTTAGTTGATATTTGTTTCCCTCTCCTTTATATTTCTGTATTTAAGTTATGTGTGTAATCAATTGTTTGTCATGAATTTGATACTCTGTGAATCCCCTTTACCCTTTTACCCCTTTGTATGTGAGTTTATTGTTCAGGGCATAACAGCACCCCAATATTGCTGTCTATGATCCTGAACTGGGTTCATTGAACTCCTTAACTCAATCAATTCCCACTTCCCATTCTCCCCATTATGTGCTTGAGCCTTGACTTAGGTCTGATAGTGTCCTAATCACTATCCAGACCTTTGTCTGACCATCAAAAGGTCTGCTCCTAACTTGTTCATCTAGCAAGTGGTCAGGGGTGTGCCAGCCTACCTTATGGCTAGGTATGACCACCACTTGTCATGGCCCCTTAATTCCCTTTCACTTTGCACTTACTCCTAGCTATAAGTTCTGCCCCTCTCTTGCAAGCCATGCTTTGGGACCCCTGAGCTCCCTCTGAACTTGGATGCCTGAGGGCTGGCTATTCCACACTGCACCATCCTGTTCATAATGGCATCCTAGGTGTAAGCAAGGCCTGGAATCCCTGAGGTTCCTTGAAACTTTGAAACACCCTGGATAATGAGAAGGCTTTGGAGATCTGGACCCCAGAGTTGGTTAAATACATATTATTGGACATTAAGATTGAATTAGGCCGCTTGGATCTAGCTGTTAGTTTTTTATGTATTTCTATTATTTCAGTTGATTCATTGGGTTGTAATAACTTGTATAGAACTCGGGGAATCTAGTAAAAGGGTGTGGGAGTGGTTTTACTTTCTTGCATCAATAAAGGGTAGATATCATGACTTTAGGACTTTAATTTTTTCACTAGAAATACTGCACATAAGATGGTTCGATGTTTCTGATTCAAGTCACCTAGATACCATGCCTATAGGGTTTAACGTTTAATTATGATATAAGTCATCTAGAAATCCTGCCTATAGGACCTTAACGTTCATGTAATCAGTGCACATAGAAATCATACCTATAGGGAATGCATATGCATTAGGCAAACTGTAGGGTAATTAAATAATTACCTCTTCTTACCAGTTCTTAATAGACTTTTTAAAATCATATATAGATATCATAGGATTCCGCATCATGTTCGTCCGTTTCTTCTTAAGCAATAACAATCTGTTAACTGGTCTCTAATGTCTTAATGTTTTCAGCCTCAATCTTTTGACAGAACTCTTTTGAATCAGTATACATTTGACTTCTTCAAATCAACACCTCTTCTGAAATGGTTTCTTTCTAAAATTCTGCCTAAACATTTTCCAACTAAGTTTCGGTCTTCCTGAAATTGTCTTTAAAACAGTTCTGCAATTTACTCTTTCCTTAAGTATTTCTGACTCTGGAACTCCTTTTATGGTTTATACTCACGATTCGCTTAAAACTTATTTCTAAACTGACTGCAGTCTGTACTTTCCGGCATTAGACTACTTCTATAGAACCAGTACTTTCTAAATCACTCGCTTAAAATACCTTAAGTTCTGACAATTGGATCCAAGTTGCCTAATGTGGGCTTCTTGTCTAAACGTATGTATCGAACCAGTCCGCTCGCTGCTTAATTTTTAATTTTAAAGACCAAACCAGTATGTGTAAATGCATGCTAAACTAGATGTTATCTGATTTACTGGGTTTCTGTGAGCCTTACGTTTGTCTGTTCATTCCCCCTACTTGTTACTTGTTTTTGAATGTCGATTAGGATTTTTGTCCTTTAAACTCCATAAAGGCCCCCATCCCTTTCTTCCCCTTTTAGGATTAGAAGTCCTAATGCCCCGGGACTGATAGCTTGGGACGGGTAATAGCATACAATAGGCAAACGATACCATTCCACGCTCCAATACCTTAACGGGGTGGGAAAGGGTAGACATGGAGATGATGATTACACGATAACACTATGCGTACAATTGAGTACCAGTGTTGTGCGAATGATCCATGTAATATATAAACCTAGGACCCCCCCTCCCTCTTTATTAGTTTAACAATTTTCTGAATCTTAAAAAGCTGCTGCACTGTTGACTTCTGTTTTTCACATAATTTTCAGATTGTTCGCACTAAGTACTTGAATTCTTCCTACTTGTACTTTTAACTAAACTGCTCCTTCCCTAAAATTCAGCACTTTTTTAATCTTTTGTGCTCCTTATTTGTAATAATTTTCTCGTATTTGCAATGCTTGCTTGTTTACTTGTTTGTTTGTATTGAAAGTCACAATTGTAGCATGGCCGGGAACCACACTAGTGGATCTTGAGGGGTGCCTAACACTTTCCCCTCGAGATAATTTCTAGCCCTTACCCAAACTCTGGTTCTTCATCTCTAATTCTTCCTTAAAGTGTCCTAATGCACTATAATCATTAGGTGGCAACTGTTCAAACTCCAAAAACCCAGTTCTCGCAAGGGAATAGAGTTGTCCTCCCGAATGTCGTGAACGCGATTCCGCGAGGAAAAAGGGGGCGTCGACAGCATGGCGACTCTGCTAGGGATTCTTTCGGCTTTTACCATTGCATGCTATATGTGACTTTATTGCTTTCTTTTACTGCTTTTGTTTAATGCCTTTGTCTGAAACTGACTTGTTTCTTTTGTTTCTTTTTCTTTAATTACTTTCGCTTACCGCTTTCCCGTCAATGTTGTTGTAATTTTGAGCAATCATTGTAAACTTTATGTATGAACGTGAAAATACATGTCAATTTGTTTCATTCTTGTAAACTGCATCTTCAACATCATATTGCACTCGTGCCAAACAAATACTATAGCAACGCTTATAATGAGTAGTTGCGCTCTTCCAATACTATCACCCCCTAAATTTGGCAAAGGCATATTTGCGATAAAACCAGTCGATCAGCGGTGCAGTCGACGGTTCCGTGCCTTTCCCTCTTGAGTTGTCCGCTCAAGGGTACCTTGTCTAATACCCCAATAGAAACCTTACTCTGTTTAAACTGTACATGCATCAGGGTCAAACCTAGCCGAGTCAGTTATGTTGTCCACATAATGACTCATTAGGATAGCCTTGTCCAAAGTCCACCTGGTTTCCTTGAAACCCAAACGGACGCCACCATATTTTGTGCATTTATTTGGAGAACTAAATGCTTTTATGCTAATTATTGGTTTAAATAGTCGAGTCCGGTGGGGGGTATGGTCTTAACCCTTTTGTTTTGCAGAAAATGGAGAACAAGGTCCCCGACTTCGGTATGGTCAATATACCCTCACTCTTGCTGACCTGGTGGAGGAATCTCCCATCAAGTGACCAAATCAATGAATGGAAAGAGAGGGTCACCAAGGCTAGCGAAAAGCTGGAATATCTGGAATTCAGTCTGCTGGAATTCGAAGGAAAAGTAAGAAAAAGAGTCACCGACTGCCAGAACACTGAGGGAAACGAAGGAGAACGCCTGGCAAAGGCATTTTTACTGGTGAACCTACGCGAGCTGGAGGATTTGTTCAATGAGAGCATTCAACCTGGGGAAGGTCCTTCTGGGACCAAGTAGTTAGGAGTCTTTTTATTCTTTATTTTTATGTAATAAGGCCAATGGCCAATAGTGACATTTTTCTTTCTACTAATTAGAGTCGTTTTGGATTCGTCTTATTTTTATCAATAAAATGAGGCATTTAGCATTATAAGTTCTCCAAAACTATTTGTCGCTAGGCCTACCTCGGGCACAACGAGGCACCAAAATTAGGACGCGATTTATATTCCCGCACAATGTGTTTAAATACTGCAATATTTTTTCCTCATAACCCGCACTAACTTGTTACCTTTTTGTTTTTCTTTTATTTTTATTTCCCTCCCTAAAGGTTAGTTCGTGCATTCTGGCACCATCAGCATACTCCACAAGATCCAATGGCCCTCCACCTCCTCCTCCTCCGAGTCCTGTCCGGAACAAGAACAAAGGTAAATGGGAG
>NW_017683739.1:0-160 GCF_001879085.1 Nicotiana attenuata
ATTGGAGCCCTAATGTTGGCAAAAGGCGACTAGGGAATGGAGGCCCTATGTCTAAAAGGTTCAACTCAGGGATTGGAGCCCTAATGTTGGCAAAAGGCGACTAGGGAATGGAGGCCCTATGTCTAAAAGGCAAAACTCAGGGATTGGAGCCCTAATGTTG
>NW_017683739.1:5159-8213 GCF_001879085.1 Nicotiana attenuata
TGGAGCCCTAATGTTGGCAAAAGGAGACTAGGGAATGGAGGCCCTATGTCTAAAAGGTTCAACTCAGGGATTGGAGCCCTAATGTTGGCAAAAGGCGACTAGGGAATGGAGGCCCTACATCTGAAATGGCACCACTCAGGGATTGGAGCCCTAATGTTGGCAAAGGGCGACTAGGGAACGGAGGCCCTATCTCTAAAAATGCACAACTCAGGGATTGGAGCCCTAATGTTGGCAAAAGGAGACTAGGGAATGGAGGCCCTATGTCTAAAAGGTTCAACTCAGGGATTGGAGCCCTAATGTTGGCAAAAGGCGACTAGGGAATGGAGGCCCTATGTCTAAAAAGGCACAACTCAGGGATTGGAGCCCTAATGTTGGCAAAAGGCGACTAGGGAATGGAGGCCCTATGTCTAAAAAGGCACAACTCAGGGATTGGAGCCCTAATGTTGGCAAAAGGCGACTAGGGAATGGAGGCCCTATGTCTAAAAAGGCACAACTCAGGGATTGGAGCCCTAATGTTGGCAAAAGGCGACTAGGGAATGGAGGCCCTATGTCTAAAAAGGCACAACTCAGGGATTGGAGCCCTAATGTTGGCAAAAGGCGACTAGGGAATGGAGGCCCTATGTCTAAAAAGGCACAACTCAGGGATTGGAGCCCTAATGTTGGCAAAAGGCGACTAGGGAATGGAGGCCCTATGTCTAAAAAGGCACAACTCAGGGATTGGAGCCCTAATGTTGGCAAAAGGCGACTAGGGAATGGAGGCCCTATGTCTAAAAAGGCACAACTCAGGGATTGGAGCCCTAATGTTGGCAAAAGGCGACTAGGGAATGGAGGCCCTATGTCTAAAAAGGCACAACTCAGGGATTGGAGCCCTAATGTTGGCAAAAGGCGACTAGGGAATGGAGGCCCTATGTCTAAAAAGGCACAACTCAGGGATTGGAGCCCTAATGTTGGCAAAAGGCGACTAGGGAATGGAGGCCCTATGTCTAAAAAGGCACAACTCAGGGATTGGAGCCCTAATGTTGGCAAAAGGCGACTAGGGAATGGAGGCCCTATGTCTAAAAAGGCACAACTCAGGGATTGGAGCCCTAATGTTGGCAAAAGGCGACTAGGGAATGGAGGCCCTATGTCTAAAAAGGCACAACTCAGGGATTGGAGCCCTAATGTTGGCAAAAGGCGACTAGGGAATGGAGGCCCTATGTCTAAAAAGGCACAACTCAGGGATTGGAGCCCTAATGTTGGCAAAAGGCGACTAGGGAATGGAGGCCCTATGTCTAAAAAGGCACAACTCAGGGATTGGAGCCCTAATGTTGGCAAAAGGCGACTAGGGAATGGAGGCCCTATGTCTAAAAAGGCACAACTCAGGGATTGGAGCCCTAATGTTGGCAAAAGGCGACTAGGGAATGGAGGCCCTATGTCTAAAAAGGCACAACTCAGGGATTGGAGCCCTAATGTTGGCAAAAGGCGACTAGGGAATGGAGGCCCTATGTCTAAAAAGGCACAACTCAGGGATTGGAGCCCTAATGTTGGCAAAAGGCGACTAGGGAATGGAGGCCCTATGTCTAAAAAGGCACAACTCAGGGATTGGAGCCCTAATGTTGGCAAAAGGCGACTAGGGAATGGAGGCCCTATGTCTAAAAAGGCACAACTCAGGGATTGGAGCCCTAATGTTGGCAAAAGGCGACTAGGGAATGGAGGCCCTATGTCTAAAAAGGCACAACTCAGGGATTGGAGCCCTAATGTTGGCAAAAGGCGACTAGGGAATGGAGGCCCTATGTCTAAAAAGGCACAACTCAGGGATTGGAGCCCTAATGTTGGCAAAAGGCGACTAGGGAATGGAGGCCCTATGTCTAAAAAGGCACAACTCAGGGATTGGAGCCCTAATGTTGGCAAAAGGCGACTAGGGAATGGAGGCCCTATGTCTAAAAAGGCACAACTCAGGGATTGGAGCCCTAATGTTGGCAAAAGGCGACTAGGGAATGGAGGCCCTATGTCTAAAAAGGCACAACTCAGGGATTGGAGCCCTAATGTTGGCAAAAGGCGACTAGGGAATGGAGGCCCTATGTCTAAAAAGGCACAACTCAGGGATTGGAGCCCTAATGTTGGCAAAAGGCGACTAGGGAATGGAGGCCCTATGTCTAAAAAGGCACAACTCAGGGATTGGAGCCCTAATGTTGGCAAAAGGCGACTAGGGAATGGAGGCCCTATGTCTAAAAAGGCACAACTCAGGGATTGGAGCCCTAATGTTGGCAAAAGGCGACTAGGGAATGGAGGCCCTATGTCTAAAAAGGCACAACTCAGGGATTGGAGCCCTAATGTTGGCAAAAGGCGACTAGGGAATGGAGGCCCTATGTCTAAAAAGGCACAACTCAGGGATTGGAGCCCTAATGTTGGCAAAAGGCGACTAGGGAATGGAGGCCCTATGTCTAAAAAGGCACAACTCAGGGATTGGAGCCCTAATGTTGGCAAAAGGCGACTAGGGAATGGAGGCCCTATGTCTAAAAAGGCACAACTCAGGGATTGGAGCCCTAATGTTGGCAAAAGGCGACTAGGGAATGGAGGCCCTATGTCTAAAAAGGCACAACTCAGGGATTGGAGCCCTAATGTTGGCAAAAGGCGACTAGGGAATGGAGGCCCTATGTCTAAAAAGGCACAACTCAGGGATTGGAGCCCTAATGTTGGCAAAAGGCGACTAGGGAATGGAGGCCCTATGTCTAAAAAGGCACAACTCAGGGATTGGAGCCCTAATGTTGGCAAAAGGCGACTAGGGAATGGAGGCCCTATGTCTAAAAAGGCACAACTCAGGGATTGGAGCCCTAATGTTGGCAAAAGGCGACTAGGGAATGGAGGTCCTATTTCTAAAAAGGCACAACTCAGGGATTGGAGCCCTACTGTTGGCAAAAGGCGGCTAGGGAATGTAGGCCCTATGTCTAAAAGGTTTAACTCAGGGATTGGAGCCCAAATGTTGGCAAAAGGCGACTAGGGAATGGAGGCCCTATGTCTAAAAAGGCTCAACTCCGGGATTGGAGCCCTAATGTTGGCAAAAGGCGACTAGGG
>NW_017683740.1:0-6365 GCF_001879085.1 Nicotiana attenuata
CGGGTTTATGACATTTGGGAAGACAACTCGTTCCCTTTTGGGAATTGGGTTTAATGGAATTGAAGAGTCGCCACCTAATGATTAAGTGCATAAGGACACTTTTAGAAGAGCTTGATTTTGGATAACCAGAGATAGGGTAAGGGCTTGAAATTATTCCAAGGTGAAGGTGTTAGGCACCCCTCAGAATCCACTAGTGTGGTTCCCGGCCAAGCTATTGTTGTGACTTAAGGTACAAATAACATATAGACAAGTAGGACTTCAAATAAAAGGGGATTTTTCACATAAAGGTTAGAAATAAACAAAGTTGGAAAGCATTAAAGAGAGTTGATTTTCTTAAAAGAAACGTTTAAAGGATTTAAAAGAAACAAAGAAACAAAGGGAAGGGGGTCCTAGGTTTATTAATAATATGGATCACCCCACACAACATCCGGTAATCACTCTTACGCGTGATGTTATCGTGTGGTCATCATATCCATATCTACCCTTTCCCACCCCTTTAAGGTATTAAAGCGCGGAATGGTCTCGTTTACTTACTGCATTTTATTACCCGCCCCAATCCTATCAGTCCCGGAGGTACTTGGGACTACTAATCCTAAAGGGAGGAGGTGTTGGGCTTATTTGTGGTTTCAAAAGGTAAAAATGCTAAGGCGACAAACAAAACACATATAGCAAGTTTTGGGGGGAGAAGACTATAAACAAACAAAAGGCTCAGACAGACCTCCTTTAAACCAAAGAAAGCACATAGTTTAGCATGTCTTGCACGTACTGTTTAAGGTCTGATTAAAACTTAAAAGCTGGGGCAGGCTGATTTATCACATATTTCCAGATAAGAAGTCCGAATTAGGCTTGCCTGCTGGTCGTAATTGATAAAGACTGATGCAGTTAAAAACATTACCCTAAGGCTTGCCTAGGTGTGGGACAAGAGCTCCTATGATATCTACTGATTTCAGAAAAGAGTGAAATAGATTGAATACATACTGATTAAGAGAGGTTACCAGATTATTAAAGTACAAACTTTCGCAAAAGTTATAGGTTCTGCAAGCATTATTACTGGTTCTAGACTCATAAGCGAGTGGAAACGTTTTAGGCTTGGTTGATAGTTCCTATAGGCATGCTTTCTACGCGTTGTTGATTTTAAACACTTTAATAGATATGAAAAAAAATGCAGAAAACCTACAACATGATATCTAGGTGTTACATCTTATTACGAACATGACATCTGATTACATTTTTTGGTTATTAGGACCTATAGACAAGTTTGCCTAGTGAAAAGCGGGTATGCAAGAATCAGAAGGGACCTATAGGCATATTTTCTACATGCGTGTACATAATATCTACATGAAAGTGCAGGATCCCTATAGTCATGGCATCTAAATGAGAATGCTGAAGTTCTTATAGACATGGTAACTAAATGAGAATGCAAAAATCTTATAGGCATGGAAAATGCAAAAATCTTATAGGCATGGAAAATGCAAAAATCTTATAGGAATGGTAGCCATATGAAAATGCTGAAATCTTATAGGCATGGTAGCTATATGAAAATGCAGAAATTAGAGATTCCTATAGGCAAGTTATCTACCCTTTTTACATGCATGGTTACCCTTCCCTTTTTCACTAGCCATCCTTGAAAGTTCATTACAAAGTTATTACAGTCCAAAGAAAGTAAAGAAAATACATTAGAAATTGAAAATTACAACCAAAGAGAGCCTGATTCAGACTTCTTGTCTGAAGTATGAAGTAAACCAACTCCAAAGATCAGATTTCAAAGCCTTTCTCTCATTTGGGGTGTGTCAGAGTTCCCTAAGGGCTTCACATGAACTCCGGGCAGTGCTTACACCCCAAATACATTACCAGACTAGGACATAGTGCAGTGTGGAAAAGCCAGCCCTCAAGTGTCCAAGTTCAGAGGGAACTCAGGGTCCCAAGGCAAGGCTCACAGGAGGGGGGCAGAACCTAGGAACTAAGAGAGGGTGCAAGTGCAGGATTCTGAAAGGGGAAAGGGAAAAAATTCACATTGATACACAGAGGGGTATAGGGAATGGGGAGATAGTAAAGGAAAAGCAAAGGCAGGCCGGTGGGGCATACTCAGCAATGAGGAATGTTGGCCTACCCCATAAGCCTGTTAGAATACATGATTTAGAAGTTAGGATCCTTTAAGGGATCAAGTTCAAACCATAGACAATAACTTGCATATTGCCATGTTTTAAACTGCAACTCACAGCACACAAGGGGATAGGGAGCAAGGGTTCATAGCAAAAACAGATAGAAAAGATTAACATGCTAGTTCAAATAGTTAACTTTGCAGAAGTAGTAAAGTAGGCAGGGATACAAAAAGCTGTAAATAAACACATTGTGATGATGCTGAAACTTAAATTAGAATATACCAGTTTCAAAGGAAACAAACAAAGAGAAAGTGCAGTAGTCTTGTAAAAGCCACAGAATAGACAAGAAGAAAGTGCTAGTAAGAGTTCAGAAGAGATTGTAAATTAGTGGTGGAGGATTGTTAATCTTGTCCAGTGTGAAAGAAGAGTAGTGTATTTATAGTGCAGAAAGCAGGCAGAAATAAGGTAAGAAAATAGTTTGAAAACTGATTGTCAATCAATTACACAAGGCTTCCCTTAATTAAGGGATTCAGATTCAAAAGGGTAAAACCAATTAAGGAAAGAAATTAATCAAACACTTTGTGCAAAGTAGTAAATTAGGGACAAATACATAAAGGCTATTTAAGGACAAGGTCTTTGAAATACACGGTTGTACAGTTTAAGGAAAGATAATCAATTAACAGCCAAGAAATCTGAGGCCAGAGAATATGTACGAATGAACCAAGTCAAAAAGATGGGAAAGATTTTTAACTTAAGGAAAATCAGAAAACAAATCAATTAGACCTATTTAAAAGGAATTCTGAATCAATCACAAGTTTGAAAACCTTTTTTTAAGAATGATTCATCACATANTTTAAAAAGTTTGAAAACCTTTTTTTAAGAATGATTCATCACATATAAAAGCATACAGACACGTTAGACATGAAGGAAACTTTGTCATGCCCTTGTAAAAATCAGTAGAAAGAATCCAGTGTAGAAGAGTTTAGCAAAAGGTTCAACATTGTATGAAAACAAAGGTGTAAACTCAGTTCAGAGACTCAAAGTTAGTCTAACAGAGTTAGGTGTTTTGAAATGAAACCCTAGTTCAAGCAATCCATAAAGCAAGGATGAGAGGGTAGGCAATTGAATCAAAATCATGTTCAGAAGTTTCAGAAAAGGACGGGCTTCTTTAACAACAGAACTTATGAAGAATATGATAGCAAAGTAACATGCAATCACAGTAGAAGGATTCAAAGAACATAATGGCAAATACTGATACGAGCAGTAGGAAAAACATGCTTAGAAGAAACTTAAACAGGGCTCAGCAGAAGGCAAACAGAGAAACTTAAAAACTTAACAGGAAAATACAGTAGAAGAACACAAGAACACCGGAAAAGTATAGCAAAAAAGCATATAGGAAAACACAGTAAGATAAACATATAAGAACATGGTAAAAATACAGTAGAGAAGTCTACGAGACCATAGTATAGGAAAACACAATAAGAGAAGCATACAAAAGATCACGAGAACACAGCAGAGGCAAACACACAAATAACAAAGAAGAAAAATCATAAAACACTTAAACACTTTCCAGAAAACCCTAAATCGGAAAAGAAGGGTGTTGAAAGTAATTTTCAAAATAAAAGTTAGGGAAATCGTTTGAAAACTCAAGTAGAGCATAGATACACAACAGATCTAAAAAGAATCGGAGAAAAACCTCGAAGGATTAGGGTTTCAGAAGAACCCTAGAATGAGAAAGGCTTTGAAAAGGTCATTTACCTGAGTCGGAGAAGTTAGAATCAGGCACAGAAGACCAGGATACGCCGGAGCAAGGCCGGAGATGGTCGTGAAACCTCGAGCCGACAAAGGTCTGGATGAAAACCTTCGAGGTCAGACCTCGAATCTTCAGGTACCAGGCACATAAGAGTAATAGGAGGTGAGTATAGGACTCCCATGGCCTGAGAAGCCATAATTTCCGGTGGGTTTCGCGGTGGAGGTGGTAGGAGACGATTAGGGTTCCAGGAAGGTTCGAGAGAGTTTGAGAGAAGGGGGTGTTTAGAGGCAGCTGATTAAGTGAAATGATTTTAGGGTTGGGGGGTTTGGAAATTAAAAAAGAAGGGAAAATTGTGGCCATTGATCAAAATGATCAACGGCCTAGATCAAAAAGGGGAGCCAGGCGGGTTTTTTACTTGGGTCATGGGCGGGTAAATTTAGGATTTTGTTCGGTCCAATTGGGATTGAAATTGGGTTAGCTGGGGTGGTCGATTTGGGATACAATTGAAATGAAATGGGGCTAGATTTCAAATAGCCACTTTTTCCCTTTTTATTTTATAAAAATAGTAAAATAATTTCTGAAAACAAATTAAAGGTACTAAATTAATTAATAATATATAAATATTAAATTAAAATACTGGAATCAAATTGGTAATTATAAACGCAATTAATTCTTAAAATAGGCTAATATTGCAATTATATGCAATTTAGCTTTAAAAAATACTAAATAAATTTGTAAAAATGTGCAAAAAATTACCTTAGCTATATTTTGGGATAAATATGAGAATAAAATAAATTAATCACCAAAATGATAATTTGAGGAATAATTATTGGTTTTTGTATAGCGAAAATAGGGCAATAAATTGATTTAAAAATCTTTTAAAAATCAAGAAAAATACTAAAACATTGGGACACTCTTATATATGCAGACATATGTTATTTTGAAAGTATTTTGCATATAAAAAATATACAGGGAAATATTGGGTATCAACAGTATCAATCACAGAAAATTAGGGATTCTACTAGAAATAGTACTGATTAGAGGAAATTACCACAAATTTCCGTCAATAAACAAAGTAAACATAATATAGGCGGGAGAAGCAAAATCAGAAACCCTATTGAGCATAAGGGGGTAAAATCATAGAAACATAGAACATATTCATGAATAACAGACATGCGAACAAATTAAACGAACAAATAAGCAAGGACAGTTCTCAGAACCCAGGATTAAGACCAAGAATTAGGGTTCTTAACATAATGAATCAGATAAAAGGAAAAATTTAAATAAACCGTTTAAACATAGTAAACATCATAGAATAATACTGAAAATCAGAGGAAAAGTCATTTAAAAAGGGGTTAAGAAACCCTAGTTTTGAAGACGAAGAGGCGTTTTTGAAAAATCGGAGAGATTACCATGGAAAATAGCAAAGTAACTCAGAATACTCTTAGATCTGTAAATCTGTTGCAGATCTAAGAAGTCAAGAGATAAATTAGGGTTTCAGAGAGAGGTAACCCAGAGAGGGAGAGATTCCGGCTTAGAAGCCATGGATCTTAGCCGGAGAAATAGAAAGGTCTTACTCAGACAGGCCAAGGTGGCCTGAGAATGGCAAAAATAGACCGTAGGTGTGAGTTGAACAGCCACTGGTCCCTTGAGGACCTCAGGGTAGCAAGAATCCGGCATGGGGGGAACCATGGAGGCTAGGGGTGGTGGTGGAACCACCATTAATACCGGCGAGCCAACGACCGGCGAGCAGGAACCATGGTTTAGCAGAGAGAGCTTGAGAGAGAATGAGAGGGTGTGACGGCGGAGAGTGATGAGAGAATGAGAGAAAATGAGGGTTTGGGGAGGGGGTAGACTATTAGGTTAATTATGGAAAGGGGGGATCTGGACCGCTGATTAGAATTGATCAATGGTCCAGATTGGACCAGGGATTGGGTCGGGTAATTTTGATGGATTGGGCCTAGGGTTTGGGCTGTTTTAATTGGGCTGGGGCCTGATTCAATTAGAATAGAATTAAAATGAAATTGGCTATTTGTTAAATACCCAATTAAATTAAATAAAACAATTTACAAAAATAGCTGGTAATTGTACAAAAATGAATTTCATGCATAGAAAATAGTTAAAAATGATTACCTAGTATTTTAAAATACAATTGATTAATCTCCGGTCAAAAAAAGTATAAATTCATATGCTTGGGCTATAATTTCAAAGTTATTGCAATTGTATCCAAACGATGTCAATTTGGCTAATTATGAAATAATTTGGTTTAAATAAGACCATAAATAATAAGTTAATCAAGAAATGCTTTTGAAATCATCTGTAATGCCATTTTGTAATTAGTTATTGGAAATAAAATGTTGGATAAATTAATAAAAATATAGGAAAATTGTGGAAAAATATCAAATCGCTAATCAATGCATGATTTTGAAGACATATATGCAATTGAAATATTTTTTGGGAAAAATTGGGTATCAACAAGGATGCTTGGATAAGGTCAAGATTATTCAGGA
>NW_017683740.1:8039-8213 GCF_001879085.1 Nicotiana attenuata
TAACTCGATCGTAAAGAATAGACCTAGCTAGTTTCGGAAGAATGGTATGTTGTTTGATCTTGTGCAATGGTTGGCTGGTTGTGAACTTATTTTTAAGTTATATTCATGGCTGATTTATTGGATAAGAGGTGTAATGATGTACTTTTGGTTGTATTTCTCAATTTGAAAGAAAAG
>NW_017683741.1:0-1438 GCF_001879085.1 Nicotiana attenuata
AGCTTAAAATTTGACTGCTGAAGTTTGCTAGAGATTCCTAGATTAATTTCAAGTTAAAACTGGTCTACTCGAGTCAATTCTGGGTCAACTTTGCTGGTTTTTGTGGCTGAGACTCCAAGTTGAAATTGCTGTGATTTCATGTTGCTAACACTGCAAATTTATCTCCATTGCCGCTGACTCCTGCTCCTTTTTTCATTGTATTTCAATCTCCAGGTACATATCCTGCCTTTGAAGCAAATATGACTGTCCAGTAGCAAGATGAAATAAAATTGCGGCCTGATTTTGTTATGAATTTTGTTGTGATTGTTAAATGTTCCTATTGTAAATAGACTGAACTGAATTGTTTTGGATTATTGAGGTTTGATGTAACTGGACTGCTAAAATCATACTCTACAACCAGCTTTTGTTTCAGTTTGTATAAATACAACCAGTTAGTCTAAATCTAGTATAATTCAGGTCATTTAGAGTTTGGTTGATTGTGATTTATAGCTATGTTGAAATAGATGAGTGTTAAATGCAATGATAGTTGTAATGTAGTAAATGTTAGTCGAATTGTGAGATTAATTCCAGGTTCAGTTTTAGATTGCTTCAGGTTTATACATATGCTGTTAACATGAAGTGTTTACATTTAGCCCAGTTATTATTTCCATTTAAGTTAAACAAGCATCAAAACATGAGTAAAATCTGTAGTTCGATGTGGACAGCCTTTATATTTTCAGTTTTAATCAAAGATAGCATTTCCATAGAAATACTCCAATTATCTACTTCCTCAAATATTTCCAAAACTTTGTTAATATAGCGGAATAAATTTTTGTTAATGGTTATTGGACCAATTAGACTTGAATTTGCATTTTCTGTTTCATTATCCCTAGCCCAGTGATCTTCCCTTTTGAACGGAATGGGCCTGTGCTGAGACCCAGAGCTGAGAACAGCTCAATAAAAGACAACTTCACGTTACAGGCCTGGCCAAACTTTCAAGGCCCAAAAATGCTAGAAGCCAAAAGTCCTTTAAAATTATACTAGGAATATGGGGATTAATTTGCAATATAAATTAGGTTTTCGAGTTAGGTAGCGGGTTCAAATTAAGAGGGTCCTCCCTTTTGTTTGAATTCGGACTTGAACTCGAGGCCCGAATTTTATAAATGCAAATTAATTAGGCCCTTTTAGAGATAAAAATAAATAGAAAATCGTAGTTTGTTTTATGTTGGCCTTTATATAATAAAAATGAGATGAGCCTCGCCAAACAAAATGCATAAATTGCGGGGCCCTCCTTAAATACTTATATTAAAATACTTAGAATTCGGGGCGTGCCGTTTAGTGAATTTCACGGCCTCCTGCAAAGATAATAACTCGTTAGTCGCTTTAGGCGCGTTTTTAATAATTTTACCTTCTTAAATACGGGTGTACATTTCATGCAACCCAAATCCAAATCCCAAAA
>NW_017683741.1:4907-8212 GCF_001879085.1 Nicotiana attenuata
TGAGCTTTTTAGAAACAGTGGTTGGTTTGTGGTAAGCTGGCCTCACATCGCTATTTCACCAGATCCAAAGGAAATACAGAGATGTCGTCTGAAATGACTCTGCCTGCAATCCCCATACCCGAAGACAGCCCCATCTCGGGGGTCCCGGCCTCTGAATCTTTTACAGCTGAAGAAAATTGGATCTTGCGCCTGCGATTGATGGAAATGTGGGATGCTTGGAACAACAGAAAAGAACCTCCAAGCACCATTCTCGGATTCCTGGAGTTATTCCCTAGATCTGGAGGTGCTACTACTGTCCCCATCAGCCACCCAAACACTCCTTTGGGGCAACCTACCATAACTGCTCACTTCCTAGGAACACCTTCTGAGGTTCGCCCCCAGGTGTTCCCGTTTGGACCTGCTCCCAACATCTTTACGGCTCCACCCTGCTCCGCAACCACACAACCATCACTACCCAAGCATGCTGTTGACTCTTTAGTCTTCACTTTCCAAAATCTCGTCTTTCAGGCTGACCCTCCTCATTATACTCAATATACCTACTCTCAGGAGCCACCATACGAGCTTACACCGGGGCAGGACAAAACCCCCAAAGCCCCAGAGCAGGATGAGATGGCAAAGAGAATGAGAAGCCTCGAGCAGAGCTTGAAAAATATGCAAGGCTTGAGCGGGCAAAAGAGTATCTCCTATACGGACCTACGTATGTTCCCGCATGTACACTTACCGTCAGGATTCAAAACACCAAAATTTCAGAAGTATGACGGACACGGTGACCCCATTGCTCACCTGAAGAAGTATTGCAATCAATTACGGGGAGTCGGTGGCAAAGAAGAGTTGTTGATGGCATATTTTGGGGAATGCTTAATTGGCATCGCTTCAGAGTGGTATATGGACCAAGATGTCTTGCGTTGGCATATTTGGGACGATCTGGCCCGAGACTTTGTTCGACAATTTCAGTACAACAAGACATCGCGCCAGACAGGACCTCCTTGGCGAATCTAAAGAAAAAGCCTTCAGAAAGTTTCCGTGAATATGCAATTAAGTGGCGCGAACAGGCGTCAAGAGTGAAGCCTCCGATGGATGAGGTAGAGATGGTCACTGTTTTCCTTCAAGCCTAGGAAGCAGACTATTTTCAGAATATGATGTCCGCCATGGGCAAGCCCTTCGCAGAGGCAATAAAAATCGGAGAGATGGTAGAGAATGGGCTAAAAACGGGTAGAATCTTGATCTAGTCAGCCATAAGAGCAACCTCCCAAGCCATCCAAGGCGGGTCTGGAGGAATGGCCAAAGGCAAAAAGAAAGAAGAAATAGTAATGGCAGCATCGGGAGGAAGAAGATACCGGGCTCCTAGACCGGTGTTCTCTGAAAGAACCCCTCAACACTACAATACTCATACTGATATGGCTTACGCTCCTCCACCTTATGCGGTCATGAATGCTCAACCCTTCGGCCGACCGCAACCACAAGCTAACCGAAATCCACCTCCATTCCAAAGAAATCAACCTCCTCACCAGAACCAATATAATCCCCGACCTCCGCAAAATAACTTCTGCCCTCAGGAACCACCCAGACGACCAAATTTTACGCCGATTGGTGAACCCTACTCCAGTCTGTTCCCGAAGCTCGTTCAGATGAATCTGCTGCAGCCTATCCCCCAAAATAGGCAGAACCCGAAATCTCCAGCTTATCAACGAGGGGTCCACTGTGCCTACCATTTAGGAGCTAAAGGGCATAGTACTGATAACTGCTGGACATTGAAGAAAGCTGTGGAAGATTTGATTGAACAAGGGAAAATAGTGTTGAGGGATGAAGAAGTCCCAAATGTGACCAATAATCCGTTGCCCGCTCACAACAACGGGCCGGTAATCGGGATGATCTGTGAAGACAGAGAATTTGATCCGGCATTAAAAGCTATAAATGCTATTGCCGACGCAGAAAAGAAACCCAAGGTACCCCCGAAGCAAGAGCAAGGGGAGAAGAAGAATAAAAGTGTTAAAACTGAGCCTGAGAAGAAACCTGAGATAAAAGTAGAGACGGAACCTCCTAAGAATGGAATCCTCTATGTTCCGCGAGGACGCCAAGAAAAACCATTAGTTGTCAGTGCTCCAAGGAAGTTTGAATTAAAAAGGGAAACGCAAATATATGTGCCAGAAGGAGCTTATGTGGTACGGGGGACAATTAAGCCGCCTCAGCTGAATGAGCCAGTGGTTATTGGACGCGTACCACAGAAGCCAATGAAAGACCCCTCTGCAGTGCCATGGAACTATCAGCAAACAGTGGTTACATACAAGGGCAAAGAAATTTTGGGGGAACTTCCAGGGAAAACCTCTGTTGAGAAATATTCAAATGTACAGGAGGTAAGCAATGCCGCTCGAAAGCGCTTTCCGTCCAAGAAGCCAGTGAGTGCTGAGGAAGCAGAAGCCTTTTTCCAGAAAATGAAGATGCCTGATTATGAAACAGTGGATCAATTGAGGAAACATCCTGAACATCAGAAGATCTTAATGAAAACTTTGAATGAGGCGTATGTGCCAATTGAAACCTCCATCGAACAGCTCGAAAGGATGGCAGAAAGGTTCTTCGCCGTCAATCAACTTTCTTTTAGTAAAAATGACTTGCCTCCGGAAGGCGCAGCTCACAACAAAGCCTTGCATCTGACTGTCAAGTGTGAAGGTTATTATGTCAAGCGAGTCATGGTGGATATAGGCTCAGGGGTTGACATCTGCCCACTCTCCACATTACAAAGGATGGAAATCGGGACAGGAAGGATTCGTCCGAATAATGTTTGTGCGAGAGCTTTTGATGGTGTTAAGAGAGATACCATCGGTGAAATTGATTTGATATTGACCATAGGACCGGTGGAGTTCGAGGTAACCTTCCAGGTGTTGGACATGGATACATCTTATAATTTTCTTCTGGGAAGGCCCTGGATCCATGCTGCAGGAGTTGTACCCTCTACCCTCCACCAAATGGTAAAATTCGAATATGAAGATCAGGAAATCGTGGTCCACAGAGAAGATGAGCAGTCCATTTATCGTGACCCATCTATCCCATGCTTGGAGGCGAGGGAAGGAAGTGAACATATTGTTTATCAAGCCTTTGAAATTGTGGTAGCAGATCAGCACGAGGAGGGAAGTCCTTGTCCTCAGCCTTTCCTGTCTAATGCTTCAATCATGGTGGCCAAAGAAATGATTAGACATGGTTTCAAACCAGGAAAAGGGTTGGGAAAAGCTTTACAAGGAATATCCGAGCCGGTAACTCTACCCACAGCAGAAAAGTTTTTCGGGATAGGCTTCCACCCTACCCCAGAT
>NW_017683742.1:0-8212 GCF_001879085.1 Nicotiana attenuata
AGCAGTTACAGAATCCAGTTGAGGATACCACAACACAAGCCTCAACTGAACAAGGGCGAACAGATATGGACTCAAGACCCGATTCCATTCAAGAACCAGAGGAAAATGAAAATATCAAAACAACGATTGAAGAACTGGAGGGTGTAGAGTTATTTACACAATGGCCTGATAGGAAAGTCTACGTAGGGGCCAACCTAAGCCTTGACATGAAAGGTAAGTTGATTGAATTTTTGAAAACTAACATGGATTGTTTTGCTTGGTCCCATTCTGATATGACAGGAATACCATCGGAAGTAATGACTCACAAGTTAAATGAAGACCCATCATATCCACTTGTCATACAAAAGAAGAGAAAGCAAGGGACTATCAAAAATCAGGTGATTCAAGATGAGGTCCAAAAATTATTAAAAATTGGGTCTATCCGCGCGGTAAAGTATCCTAATTGGTTGGCTAATACTGTTGTAGTACCGAAAAAGAATGGTAAATGGCGAGTTTGTGTAGATTACACAGACCTTAACAAAGCTTGTCCTAAAGATTATTTTCCATTACCACATATAGATCAACTAATTGATGCTACTGCAGGACATGAGTTGTTAAGCTTTTTAGATGCATATTCAGGGTACAATCAGATCAAAATGGATCCCCTAGACGAAGAAAAAACTTCATTTATCACAGACAGAGGGACTTATTGTTATAAGGTAATGCCTTTTGGTCTCAAAAATGCTGGTGCAACGTATCAAAGATTGGTAACCAAAATATTCCAAGAACATTTAGGAAAAACTATGGAGGTCTACATAGATGATATGCTCGTTAAAACTCAACATTTAGGGGACCATATATCGCACTTGTCTGACACGTTTCAGATCTTGCGAAACTTCAATATGAAACTAAATCCTGAGAAATGTGCATTTGGCGTTTCATCAGGTAAGTTTTTGGGTTTTCTTGTTTCTAACCGTGGTATTGAAGTAAACCTCGCGCAGATTAAAGCCATTGAAGAAATTCCTGACATGCTTACAAGTAAAAAAGAAGTGCAGAGGTTGACTGGAAGAATTGCAGCCTTGGGGAGATTTATTTCCAAATCATCAGAAAAGTGTTTTAAATTCTTTTTAGCTCTTAAAAAGCAAGATCAGTTCGAATGGACTGAGGAGTGTCAACAAGCACTCAAAAACTTGAAGACATACCTGTCAAATCCACCGTTGCTCGCAAAACCAAAGGTTGGGGAAAGATTGCTCATCTATCTTGCTGTCTCAGAAGTAGCGGTGAGTGCTATTTTAGTTCGTGAAGACCAAGGTAAACAATCTCCAATTTATTATGTCAGCAAATCATTATTAGATGCAGAGACGCGGTATCCTCAATTAGAAAAGCTTGCACTTGTACTAATCATGGCATCTAGGAAACTAAGGGCTTATTATCAATGTCACCCTATTACCGTAGTAACTGCTTATCCATTACGCAATATATTACACAAGCATGAGTTGTCAGGTAGGTTAGCCAAATGGGTTATAGAATTAAGTGAATATGACATCACATACCAGCCCAGAACCGCGATAAAATCTCATGTGTTAGCAGATTTTTTGGCTGATTTTAGCCAAGGAATGCAATTAGAAGCAGAAAAAGAATTACAAGTGTTCAACGGATCATCCAGGAATTTGGACCTTATTTACCGATGGTTCATCTAATATGAAGGGGGCAGGCTTAGGAATTGTTTTGGTACCACCTACGGGTGAAACCATTCGACAAGCCATTAAATGTCATTCTACAACTAACAATGAGGCAGAGTATGAAGCTGTGATTGCAGGTTTAGAACTGGCACGAGAACTCGGCATTAATCAGATTGTAATTAAAAGCGATTCGCAGCTTATAGTTAACCAAATGCTGGGGACTTACACAACTAGGGAAGCACGAATGCAACAGTACTTAGAGAAGGTACAAGATTTGATTAAGCAATTTCAAACCTGGAAAGTCACGCAGATACCAAGAGATGAAAATGTCGAGGCAGATGCCCTAGCCAATCTCGCATCTGCGGCAGACGTGGCGAGCAGTGAAAATGCTTTCGTAATTCATTTATTTCATTCAGTACTCGATCCAGACAAAAATGAGGTAAATTTTAATAACTTAACCTGGGATCGGAGGAACGAGATTGTTGCTTTTTTGCAGTATGGTACCGTCCCTGAAGACAAGAAAAAAGCTCACGCGCTTCGAAAAAAGGTTGCTCGATATTGTTTAAAACAAGGCAATCTTTATCGCAAAATGTTCGGTGGTCCCTTAGCAAGATGCCTCGGGCCTTCTCAGACGGAATATGTAATGAGAGAAATACACGAGGGACATTGTGAAAATCACGCCAGAGGAAGATCACTGGTAAGAACCATGATTAGAGCAGGTTATTATTGGCCTGAAATGGTAGAAGAAGCGGAAAATTTTGTGGCTAAATGTGATAAATGCCAAAGATACGGTAATAACATGCATAGACCTGCAGAGTTGCTACATCCGGTCATTGCACCGTGGCCTTTTATGAAATGGGGGATGGATATCGTGGGTCCATTACCACAAGCAAAAGGAAAGGTAAAATTCTTGCTTGTACTCACTGACTACTTTACTAAATGGGTAGAAGCAGGAGCATTTAAGTAGGTGCGAGAAAAAGAAGTCAGAGATTTCAGTTGGAGAAATATCATATGTCGATTCGGTGTACCAAAGAAAATCGTGTGTGATAATGGCCCGCAATTTATAGGTGCGCAAATCACAGAATTTTTTCAAAGTTGGCAGATCAAGAGGATTACATCCACGCCTTACCATCCTGTAGGTAATGGACAAGCTGAATCAACGAATAAAGTCATTGTCAACAATTTGAAGAAACGATTGGAAGAATCTAAAGGCAATTGGCCAGAATTGTTACCTGGTGTTTTATGGGCGTACCGCACGATAGCGAAAACAAGCACGGGAGAAACACCATTCTCATTGGTCTATGGAGCTGAAGCCTTGATTCCAGTTGAAATAGGGGAGCCAAGCACGAGGTACACGCAAGCGTCAGAAGAATCCAATGAAGAAGAAATGCGTATAAACCTTGATTTACTTGAAGTAAAGAGGGAAGCTGCATTAATAAGAATGGCAGCACAAAAACAAGTCATGGAACGATACTACAATCAAAAAGCACGCCTAAGATACTTCAAGATTGGGGACTTCGTGCTCAAGAAATTTTTTCAATCTACGAAGGCGGCAAATGCGGGAATATTAAGTCCAACCTGGGAAGGACTCTACAAGATTCATGGTATCGCAGGGAAAGGAGCATACGAGCTGGAAATAATGGATGGCAAGATATTACCTTCACATTGGAATGCCGTTCACCTGAAGAGATACTATTTCTAAGGAGTACCCACAGTCAGGTATCCTTATTTTAAAATTTTATTTTTGAATTGTTAAAATTTTACTAACGATTTTAGATGATAGGCAAAAAGCTAACCCGTACTAAATGATGAATCACGACCTGCAAGGCACGTGGAAAACTATAAATTTCGGGTCTAGGGTTACAATTATTCTGATAGAAATTGATACGGGTTAAGCAGTCTTCATCTATAATTGTACCTCCGAGTCCCGTATGTTTTATTCCTCTACAGGAAAAGGACCAAACAAGAGGAGTAATCAAGTGCTCGAGGTTCCATACTTCAAAGCTCAAACACTTGGGAGACTATATAATAAACATAGACATATGTATAAAGAAGGCAAAGAAGATTGAGAAACGATCAAATTTCAAGCCTGAGAAGTTTACTCATTGAATGAGTCAAGTGCAGAGCAAAGCTACGAACTAAAAAGCCAAAGAAAAGCCAAAGAAAAACCTCATCATAGTTAGGTTAAAGGCAATATACATGTACTGAAATGGGTTATAAATGAAAACCTTGTATTTAATATACATGTACTGAAACGGGTTATTACATAAAAACCTTGTGTTTTATTTTCTTTTGAAAATCTGTTGTAAGGAAAAACAATTACGAAAAAAGTTATAGAAGTTACTCAAATACATGTAAGATGCTATTTAAAGCTTGATAAAGTTCAAATAAAAACTTATCAAAGTTATTTCAAGAAACATGTGTATTCCTATTACTTTTGTCGTACAGTACACCATTATGAAGTTGAGACGTCTTCTTCATTAAGTGTCGAATATAAAAGGGCCCTCTTTTATAAAATTCATGATTGATTTAAAACATTCATGGAATTAAGAAAGCATTTTGCAAAATAAAAATGCAAGTTATTCAGTAAGTCCTTAAATATAAAGGCAAGAATAAACAAAACAGAAGTTCAAACAACAAACTTCTTAATATTAAAAATAAAGTTTAGACTAAGTATGAACTTAGTCTAAACCAAAAGTTGTTTATGCAAAGCGCCCCATAAAAGGTCTGGGGACTTAACGTTTTCAACAAACCCTTAAAAACAACCAAGGGTATCAACCACATACCACAAAAAAAACAATAAAGAGAGTCATGTATCATAAACTTGTCACTAGGGGATTGAAGAAGGAACTGAAGCAGGATCATCAGTAGAAGCAGGTACAACTTGACTTGAAGGAATTGGAGCACTCACCATACCCATATCATCTACAATGTTCTGAGAAGTTTCAGCCATGGGAGAAGGAAAATCTTGGCTCTGCTGAGTCTTTTCAATAGTCTCTTTGATTTTAGCTAACTTAGATTCCAAGTTAAAATTCTCCTGGCTAACTTCAACAAGGGTATCATGGCGAGAATTTAAAAACGCCCAACTCACTTCAATTGCGGTTTTATCTTCAAAAATTTCATAATCTCTTTCCCAGTCAGCAATTTCATTTTTTAGCTTCTCATTCTCAGCCAAGGCATAATCATAAGAAGTTTGAAGAGAAGCATGTGAACTTTCTGAGGAACGGACTTTATCAGAAGATTCCCAGAGGTCTTCCTGAGTTTGAGTCAGAGTCTGCACGAGTTCACCAGTATATGCTTCTTTCTCACCTAAGAGAGTCTTCAACTTTCTGATCTCTTCATTTGCCTTGGAGAGTTTCTCGAAAAAAGAGGTTTCAAGAAGATTCTTTTCCTTACCTGCTTGATTTGAGGAAGCTTTTTCAACCTCCAACTCTGAAGTTAAAGCCCTTACCTGCTGCTCTAAGGTACATTTTCTTTCTTCTAATATTTCCATGTCGATTTGAAGACTTTCATACTGTTCCTTCCAATTATCCGCCTCCACTTGATAGTCACGCACTAATTGCTCTGATAGGGAAACCCTCTTCATCATCTCCGTGCCAATTAGATTGACCTAAAAAAAAGAGGGGAAAAATGAGAACCCTAAAAATAGAAAAATGGTAAAGTAAAGTTTGAAAAAGGGATACCTTTAAAGAAGCATGCACTATATCATTCATCAATGTCAAAGAACTGTTGCCATCAAGCTTAGGTCTCTTAACTGGACCAATCAAAGGCTTTAGCCACACGTCAGCTCGACCTAATTTCCTCAAAAGGTTACCCTCAGCAGGAACTTCAACGGTAAGTTGCCTCATAGCTTCACCTTTACTTGAAGAACCAACCTCAGTGTGATGAACAGTCGAAGGAGGAACAGTTGGATGAGGAACTATTGAGGGAGGAACTGTAGAAGCAGTCAAAACAGCCTGGGGAGGAACGCTAACAGCCACGACCGGCAAAGGAGGTATCACTGGACCGGGAGTAGAAAAAGAGGCAAGGGGTACTTCATTAGAAATCGGTCCTAAACTTTCACTACCAAACCCACGGTTAAAAAGCTGCTCAACAGAATCATGAGCAGCAGCGGGAACATCATCATCGGAAATCATCAACGAGGCTTCAACAGACTCAGTGAGAGGAATAGAACGAGTTGGAGATGCTTCATCATCAGAAATAATTCGTCTTCGAGCTCAAGGCCTTTTTACCAAGGAACACCCGTCTTCCTCGTCTTCAGAGTCTTGGTCAACAATAGCTTTTCTTTTCGATGAAGAGCCCAAAATTATCTCTTGGGCCCTTTCCAAAGAAATTCGAGAAGCTACGACAGCCTCAGCACTAATACCTCGAATGGCAAATCCTGATAAAAAGAAGGATTAAAATAAGTTCTGGAAGAAATAATAAGAAAAGTTATCAAAAAAAAAAACTCTTACTGTGAGTTTTCACTTTCCAACCAAATCATTGAGAGAGAGTTTTCCAAGATCTACCCTCCATTGGAGCTGTATTTAACAACTTTTCTACCCAACCACAGAAATTGGGAATTTCATCAACAACTCCCATGGGTGCTGGAAAAGAAAAGGAAAATTAAAATAATGACCATCAAAATTGAGGAAAAAAGGTACTAGAAAGTTATTAAAAAGAAAACTCACGTGCAAAATTCCACTTATCAGGGAAGGGAACATTTCCATCACCCACTAAACCAACAGTGGGGGCAGCAACAAACCTGGCGTACCACCCACGGTTATTATCGTCTTCTGGGTTGACCAGGACTCTTTTGCTCCTTGGTACTAAAGTAAAAACTCCTTGGCGAAAGAGTCTGGGAGAGTAAAGGTGAATTAAATGAGAGAAAGTAAAAGGCACGCCGGCCATGTTGGTCAAATGCCTCAAACAGGAAATAACCCTCCACAGTATAGGGCCAATTTGACCTAAACAGACGTCGAAAAAACGACAAAATTCGAGGATAACAGGGTCAATAGCAGGTTTAAAACCTAAAGTGAAAGGGTATGTATAAACAAAAGGAAACCCAATTAAATAAAAGGTGATTCTTTGATTCGCATTGGGAATTATAATAGGAAAGTCATGGCTCCAATGGCAATCTTTACGAACTAAAGAAATTAGACCTTCAGTAATCTGAGTTAGGTAGATATCAGCACGATCTAAAGAGGAAAATTGGTTTCTAAGGGATTCTCTATCATTGTAGAAAGATAGTTCCGCAGGAACTATTTCCTCCACTAAAGGTTCACGAAGAGGTTCAGAGGGTTCTTTACCTCTAGAAGAAGACCTTTCAGAAAGAGAACCTCTAGTTCTAGACGGAGGAGTAGAACTCGATGTAGGAATAGAGGGGATTCGTGATGAAGAAGACCCTAAACTACGCAGCGTCCCTCCTCTCCTACTTCTAATAGGAACAAGAGAAAGGTTGTCAACAATGGGGACTCTCTGAGGGTTAGGGTTTGAAGAAGACATAGTAGTACGAGGAAGAAGAAGATTAAAATTGAATATTCTGAACTTTTGTGAAAAGGACAAAGGTAAAAAGTTATATTTATAGTCAGAAGCAACCGTCAAAGGAAAAGATGCAATGATGGAAACGTCATAATAAAAACTGACGCTTCGTAATTAGTGAAGCAGGAAAAAAGCCTTAAAAGGCGCTGAAAGGTTGCAGAGTCAACCATGAGACGGCACATGTCATGGACATTAAATGGAAGAGACAGTTGAATCAGTACCGGGGAAAAATTAAATGGCGGCAAATATTCCTACTTTAATGAGGTCCACTTCCCAAATATTCTATTGATGAATAAATGGCAAGTGGAGGGACTATCTGTATTGGGGAAAATTAAGTTTATATTTGGAACTAAATATAAGATGACACGTCATGACACGTGGACCAGTTAAGGAAAAATAAGTGATTAAGAATAATCAAAGAGGCACGAGCTTCAACAGGCACGGGCAGACATTCAGATAAAAGGCGAGGAAGACAGGTGCTTGAACCTCTTTATGATGGAAGAGAATGAATCTGATAGTAGATAAGGAATAGATACGTACTATTGGGCATTAAATACGGAAACGTTAAGGAATCTGTATTGAATCAAATATGATTACTGATTGTAACCTTACGTTAAATGTCATTAAATGCCATTAATTGACAATAATGGCTCAATTATGGAAGAAACGGAACGTATCACTTAGAAATAGCTATAAAAGGAGAAGATTGATCATCTGTAAGGACATGAAATATCATTGGAATATACTGATTTACTTTGTTTTCTTCTGTTCTTCTTATTATTATCAAAGCCAATCTCTTTCATTCATTTTATATATTGATTATCAGTAACCCGTGTTCTTCTAAAATAAAGCTTTGACCGAAATTACTATTTTTGGTTAAACAGTTCCAAGGAGAATTGTTTGAATCGCAGCAACGTAAAATTTTGCGGTTCTAAAGGAGTACGGTGCAATCTTTTTCAAGATATATACGGATTTTCCCTACTCCAGGTATGTTAAGGCCATCCCTTCTTTCTTTTTGGCATGATCTATAC
>NW_017683743.1:0-8212 GCF_001879085.1 Nicotiana attenuata
TTGAGCGGGCGGTGGGACACCCAGTGTTGGAACCATGGCACGAGAACCCTGATGCTGAGAACTGCTCGATGCTCGAGGGCAAAATCTAGAAATATGCCTCAGATCACCACAAGTATAACAAGACCTCGGCTGCTGAGACTGCTGACCCTGAAAACTCTACAGCGGGGGTCCACTGATAGGAGTTGGTGATGCACTGTAGGTTAGCTGATCAGAATACTGCATATGAGAGCCACGACCACCTGGAGCACCGTGAAAAGCCTAAAGTGCTGAATGAAACGGCCGGGGAGGATGGCCTCTACCAAAAGAATCCCTGCCTCCAGAAGAGGCACCACTGAACCTGCCAGAATGACGAGGCCTCTTGTCAGACCCCTGACCACTCCCTTGAGAAAACGATCTCAAATCACCTGGCCACATTGGCCGCATCCTGAAAAGAAATCTAGCTCCCTGTCTCCTTAGCCATCTGCAATCTGATAGGCTGAGCGAGTCCCTCAATAAACCTCCTCACCCTCTCTCTCTCGGGTAGGGAGTATAAGAAGAGCATGACGAGCCAAATCAACATAGAACTATGCTGAAGACGCTCGAACCGCCTGCGGTATTCCTCTCTCTGAGTGACAGGAAGGAACTTCTCGAGAAATAGCTGAGAGAACTGGTCCCAAGTCAAAGAAGGCGACCCAGCTGGTCTGGCCAAACAAAAATCCCTCCAACATTTCTTTGCGGAACCTGACAGACAAAATGCAGCAAAGTCGACCCCATTGGTCTCCACTATCCCCATGTTCCGTAGAACCTCGTAACAACTGTCCAAATAGTCTATGAGATCCTCTAAAGGTGTACCGCCATAGGTAGTAGTGAAAAGCTTGGTGAACCTGTCCAATATCCACAAGGCATCAGAAAATATAGCTGATCCATCACCGGTTTGTGCTACAACACCCGGCGGAACTACCCCAACTGGCTGAGCTGGAGTCTGAAACTGGGGAGCCATCTGCTCCGGAGTGTGAGTAGCGGGAGTCTGTGCTCCTCCCACAGCCCGAGAGACGGCTGGTGCTATAGGAAGTATGCCGTCCTTCCTGAAGTTACACTCTCCATACGGTCCACTAGACAGACCAGAGCATCCTGAAGTACCGGGGTAGCGTTAAACCCCTCTGGAACCTAAGCTGGCCTTGCCAGAATGGTCTGGGCCAGAACCTTATCATCAAACTCCACTTGAGGCTCCGCTATTAGTGCTGCTGCTCGAGCTCTAGGCTTAGACCTGCCCCTGCCTCGGCCTCTAGAACGGCCTCGGCCTCGTCCTCTGCCCCTCGTAGGAGCTGCCCTTGGGGGGCACGGGCTGCTGATCAGCTGATGAAGCGGTACATGTTCTCGCCATCTGTGAAAGAACAGCGTAGAAGTTCAATTAGCATTGAGAAGTCAACCGCACGATAGAGAATAATATATGTCAAGTTATTCCTAAACTCTGTAGCCTCTGCGGGTTAAGCACAGAAGTCTCCGTACCGATCCATCATACTCTACCTAGCTTGTTCGTGAATTGTGAGACCTAGGCAACCTAATGCTCTGATACCAACTTGTCACGACCCGGATTTCCCACCACCGGGATCGTGATGGCGCCTAACTCTTAGAATGCTAGGCAAGCCAATAGATACAGTTCTAACACATTAATCATTAACCAAAACAGAAATTAGTACTAATTAGAACTAAGCAGATATGAAGTGCGGAAATTTTATAACAGTTTAAAACACTAATACACGACTATCCCAAAGATCTGGTGTCACAATCCACGAATGTCAAAGAATTTCTACAAACACTGGTTTAAAGGAAATACATATATTTTTTTTCGGAATGAAAGAATACAGGAAAGTAAAATAGAGCGAAGGGGACTCCATGGTCTGCGAACGCCGACAGATCTACCTTGGGTCTCCTGTGGAATGAAGGCAGCAACCCAAACTCTGATAAGTGTGGTCCAGTACCGGGATCTGCATAGAAAGGGCAGAGTGCGGTATTAGTAAAACTGACCCGATGTACTGGTAAGTGTCGAGCCTAACCTCGGCGAAGTAGTGACGAGGCAGGACACGACAAATAACATAAACTTGTGCAGTTAAACAACATGCTAACAGAATAACAATTAATAGAAGCTAAGCAGAAATTAACGGGAAGGGGACAATATGCTATTGGGGTACCAAAATAAAGAATCACAGCAGTAGAGGAATTTAAACAGCTAGTAAAATGTGAACAGTCGCAGTTATCGCAATTGCGATCACGGGTTCGCAATTGCGAACCCCACAAATGCTAACACTCCATCACAAATGCGAAGAATGTCCAGGACCTGCTACTATCGCAAATGTGAACACTTGTTAGCAAATGCGACCTGTTCCTATCGCAAATGCGATGCTGAACTTCGCAATTGTGAAGGTCCCCTCCCAGCATCGCATTTGCGAGCCAGACTTCGCAAATGCAAAGTCTGCAGATCTGCAACATACCAAAAATTTTTTTAAGTTTCAAATCATGCCGTAGCCTATCCAAAACTCACCTGAGCCCTTGGTGGATCCAAACTGTCAGGACCCTATTTCCGGACCCGGTCGTGATGGCGCCTCTCGTGAAGACAAGACCAACCAACTATTCCCAATTCAAAGTTAAACAGCTAAACATCAAGAAAACAGGCTAAAATATGATTTAATAGTACTAAGTAGCAGTTAATATCATAATAATGCGGAAGTACAACCCAAACATAGCCCTAATCGGGGTGTCACTAGCCATGAGCATCTATAAGTCATAATACAAGTCTGCTAAGTCTATGCTAGTACAAATGTCAGAAAAATAGATAGAAATTATAAAGGAGGAGAAATACGGGACTGCGGACGCCAGGCAGCTACCTCGTGACTCCGAATGTCCGCCTGAACCTATAAGGATTAGCACTCGAGAGCGGAACCAGACACGCCTGAATCTGCATACAGGGTGTAGGGAGTAAAGTGAGTACTCCAACTCAGTGAGTAACAAATGTAAATAAAGATTGAAAGCGAGAAATCACGTAAGGCATATGGCAATCTATAATGAAACAGTAATACCATTTGAAAACAGTAAGTAAGTCAAGAGATAAATAGAAATCCTTTTTCAATAGGAAAACAGGAAAACGACAGGCAATTAAGGAATAACGATCACATAGAAGTTTTCCCCTTGGGCACAGTATCAACAACTCCGCCCATCGGGCAACATCTCAAAACCATACCAGCCCCTCGGGCTTAATCTCACATCATACTGGGTACCCGCGTTCACCGGGGTGTGCAGACTCCTGGAGGGGCCCCTTACGGCCCAAGCGCAATATCAAGCCATCTCGTGGCATCATCACTAGGCCCTCGGCCTCATATCAATCAAGCCACCTCGTCGCGTACAAATCTCAGGCCCTCGGCCTCAAATCAATATCAGTGTTTCCTCACAACATAGGCCCTCGGCCTTACTCAGTCAAAAATCCTCACAAGCCCCTCGAGCAGTAGTAAAATAGTATTTCTCAGCCCAAACATCATTTAAATATCATTTAAGTATTAAAAGGGAGTAAACATGGCTAAGTATAAAAGCAGTGGAAAATAACATGACTGAGTTCAAGTATAAAGTCAAAACAGTGAGGAAATATCAATAAAAATCCCATGAAGGGTTCAAATAGTTGGCACGAAGCCCAAATATGGCATTCCGCCCAAATGATGATGATAGCAAATAGATTTCAATCAAATACGCGGTAAATTCATCAATCGGGACGGACCAAGTCACAATCCCCAATAGTGTACGATCCCACGCTCGTCATCAAGCATGTGCCTCGCCTCAATATAGCACTACAATGTGCAATCCGGGGTTTCAAACCCTCAGAACATCATTTACAATCATTACTCACCTCGAACCGGTCAAATCTCTAACTCGCGATGCCTTTGCCCCTCGAATCGGCCTCCACTCGCGTCAAATCTATCCAAAATCAGAACGAGGACGTCAAAATAGGCTAAGGGAACGAAGCCCAAGCGAAAACAATCAATAATTAACACAAATCCCGAAATTACCAAAACTCGACCCCCGGGCCCACGCCTCGGAATTCGATAATTTTTACACCAATAGATTCCTTATCTTCCCACGAGTTCATACATACCAAAAACTCAGAAATCCGACCTCATATGGCCCATCAAAACCTCAATCATAGGTCTCCAAATCCTAAACCCTAGCTTCCCCAATTTTCACCCTTAATTCCCACTCTTCCTCTCAAATCCGCATCTGCGGCTCCGCTTCCGCACGTGCGGCGCCACACCTACAGTCCCCAAACCGTAGGTGCGAAAACACCAGAAGCAACAACTTCAGCAGCTGCAATAACATCTCAACTTCTCTGTTGACTACCCGAAATTACCCCGAGGCCCCCAGGACCTCAACCAAAAGCACAAACATATCCTAATACCTTATATCAAAACACTTCAAACAACATCATATCAACCAAAACACCTCGGATTCAAGCCTAAGTTTCTAAAATCTTCCGAATTCCGCTTTTGATCAAAAACCCAACCAAATCACGTCCGAATAACATGAAATTTTGCACACACATCCCAAATGACACCACTAAGCTACTGCAACTCTCGGAATTCCATTCCGACCCCTATTTCAAAATCTCGCCTACCAACCGGAAATCGCCAAAATATCAACTTCGCCAATTCAAGCCTAAATCTTCTCCAAACCTCCAAAACCCATTCCGATCACACTCCTAAGTCTCAAATCACCTCCCGAAGCTAACCGAACCGTCGGAACTCCCAGCTGAGCCCTCAAACACATAAATCAGCATTCGGTTGACTTTTCCAACTTAAGCCTTCCCGAAAGAGACTAAGTGTCTCAAACTTCACCAAAATCATTCCGGATTCAATCCGACTAACCCGATACAATAAAACACGGATAAAAAAAAACAATAAAAAATAGAAATGGGGGAAACGGAGCGGTAACTCATGAGACGACTGGCCGGGTCGTCACATATTCCCCAACTTAAACAAACGTTCGTCCTCGAACGAGTCAAGAAACATACTTAAAGCCTCAAACAGGTGGGGGTATCTGCTCCGCATCTCTCGCTCGGTCTCCCAGGTAGCCTCCTCCACGGGCCGACCTCTCCATTGTACTTTCACCGAAGCTATATCTTTTGATCTCAACTTCCAAACCTGACGCTCTAAAATAGCTGTTGTCTCCATATCATAATTCAAATCACCCTCTAACTGAACCGTGCTGAAATCCAGAACATGAGACGAATCTCCAATATACTTCCGGAGCATGGAAACATGGAACACCGGATGCACACTCGACAAGCTGGGTGGCAAGGCAAGCTCATATGGAGCCATCTGAACACTCGACTGGTAACTGTTGTTATAAGAAAATTCTGTAAGTGGTACAAACTGATCCCATGACCCTTCAAAATCAATAACGCAAGCGCGTAGCATATCCTCCAATATCTGAATAGTGCGCTCGGACTGCCCGTCCGTCTGATGGTGAAAAGGTGTGCTCAACTCCACCTGAGTACCTAACTCGCGCTGGACAGACTTCCAAAACTGGGAAGCAAACTGAGTGCCCCGATTTAAAATGATGGAAACTGGGACACCATGCAACCGAACAATCTCCCGGATATATATCTCCGCTAACCGCTCTGAAGAATAAGTAGTACAAATAGGAATGAAGTCCGCGGACTTAGTCAGCCTATCCACAATCACCCAAATAGCATAGAACTTCTTCAAAGTCCGTGGAAGCCCAACTACAAAGTCTATAGTGATCCTCTCCCACTTCCACTCGGGAATATCCATCCGCTGAAGCAAGCCACCCGGTCTCTGATGCTCATATTTCACCTGCTGAAAATTGAGACACCAAGCTACAAATCCCACAATATCTTTCTTCATTCTTCTCCACCAATAATGTTGTCTCAAATCCTGATACATCTTCACGGCTCCTGGATGAATAGAATACCGCAAGTTATGGGCCTCGTCCAGAATCAACTCCCGAAGCCCATCTACATTGGGCACACAAATCCGGCCCTGCATCCTTAACACGCCATCATCTCCAATAGTCACATCTCTGGCATCGTCATGCTGAACTCTGTCCCTAAGGACAAGCAAGTGTGGATCATCATATTGGCGCTCTCTGATGCGCTCATATAGGGAAGACCGAGAAACTACACAAGCCAATACCCGACTGGGCTCCGAAATATCCAACCTCACGAACCGATTGGCCAAAGCCTGAACATCAACCGCAAGAGGTCTCTCCCCAACTGGAATATATGCCAGACTCCCCATACTCACTGTCTTTCGGCTCAAAGCATCGGCCACCACATTGGCCTTCCCCGGATGGTACAATATAGTGATGTCATAATCCTTAAGCAATTCCAACCATCTCTGCTGCCTCAAGTTAAGATCCTTTTGCTTGAACAAATGCTGAAGACTGCGATGATCGGTGAACACCTCACAAGATACGCCATACAAATAATGCCTCCAAATCTTCAACGCGTGAACTATGGCAGCCAACTCCAAATCATGAACGGGGTAGTTCCTCTCATGGGGCTTCAACTGACGAGAAGCATAAGCAATAACTCTACTCTCCTGCATCAACACACAACCAATCCCTACTCTCGAAGCATCACAATACACGGTATATGAACCTGAAGCTGATGGTAAAACCAATACTGGAGCTGTGGCCAAGGCTGTCTTGAGCTTCTGAAAGCTCTACTCACACTCGTCCGACCGTACGAATGAAGCACCCTTCTGAGTTAACTTGGTCAAGGGCGATGCGATAGATGAGAATCCCTGAACAAACCGGCAATAATAGCCTGCCAAACCAAGAAAGCTGCGAATCTCTGTGGCTGAGGACGGTCTGGGCCAAATCTGAACCGCCTCTATCTTCTTTGGATCAACCTGATTACCCTCACTGGACACCACGTGTCCCAAGAATGCCACTGAACTAAGCCAAAACTCACACTTGGAGAATTTTGCGTAAAGTTCTCCTCCCTCAATCTCTGCAACACAACCCTCAAATGTTCCGCGCGCTCCTCCTGACTACGCGAATATACCAGAATATCATCAATGAAAACTATGACAAATGAGTCAAGATAAGGCCGGAACACGCTGTTCATCAAATTCATGAATGCTGCTAGGGCATTGGTCAGCCCAAAAGACATAACTAGGAACTCATAGTGACCATATCTGGTCCTGAAGGCCGTCTTAGAATATCCGAATCCCTGATCTTCAACTGTCGATAACCCGAACAGAGATCAATCTTGGAGAACACCCTCGCTCCCTGAAGCTTGTCGAATAAATCATCAATGTGAGGCAAAGGATACTTGTTCTTAATTGTTACCTTGTTCAATTGCCTATAATCAATGCACATTCTCATAGTGCCATCATTTCTTTTTACGAACAGAACCGGCGTGCCCTAAGGCGACACACTAGGACGAATGAACCCCTTATCAGGGAGGTCCTGAAGCTGCTCTTTTAACTCTTTCAACTCCACTAGTGCCATACGATACGGCGGAATAGAAATGAGCTGAGTGCCCGGCACCAGGTAAATACCAAAATCAATGTCCCTGTTCGGAGGCATGCCCGACAGGTCTGCAGGAAATACATCAGGGAAATCCCTCACAACTGGGACAAAATCAATATTGGGAGCCTCAGCTCCGACATCCCTCACAAAGGCAAGATAATAAAGACAACCCTTCCCAACCATACGCTGGGCCTTCAAGAAAGAGATTACTCTACTAGGAACATAATTAGTCACACTTGGCCACTCGATCCGTGGCACACCCGGTATAGCCAATGTGACTGTCTAAGCATGACAGTCCAGAATAGCGCGACACTGAGATAGCCAATCCATGCCCAGAATGACATCGAAATCCACCATACTCAATAATAAAAGATCCACTCGGGTCTCCAGACCTTCAATATTCACCACACACGACTAGTACACACGGTCTACCACAACAGTATCGCCCATCGGGGTAGATACATGAATAGGTAAAGCAAGAAACTCACAGGGCGTACCCAAATAACAAGCAAAGTATGATGACACATAAGAATAGGTGGAACCGGGATCAAATAATACAGAAGCATCTCTGTGGCAGACTGAAACAATACCTGTAATAACAACATCTGAAGCGATAGCATCGGGTTTGCCTGGAAGAGCATAGAAACGGGCTTGACCTCCCCCTGGGCAACCCTAGCTGACTGACCCTACC
>NW_017683744.1:0-5439 GCF_001879085.1 Nicotiana attenuata
TATATATATATATATATATATTCTTAACGGGTTAACGGATTATCCATTAAGAAAATTGAATAATCCGCCCCTAAACAGATAAGCCGTTAATAAAAAAAATTCAATATGTTCCCCGTCCGTTAAACCGTTAACCCGATACCAATAAGCCATTAAGCTTCGGTTTTCAGTTTCGTATCGGTTTTGAACACCCCTACTTGTCATACTGACTTATAAGTACCTTTTAGCTTATTTACTCATTTGATAAACACGCAAATTATTTATAAGTTAAGTTCTTATAAAACAAACATCAGCCAAAATCATATGTTGGTCACCCCAACTTATAACTTTTCGGCTTATAATCAAATTTAATTTGATCAAATTTTTTCAGTACTTCTCAAAGAGCAAGAAAGACAGAGAGTGGATAGAACAGTTATACCAATAAATAGTAACTCTTATGATATACGGAACTAGAGAGGGGAATGTGAGGAGGCTCCAAATGTAAATAGAGATCAGAGTAGGACGAGAAGAAACTATGACTTTATTGATGTGGTGATTAAAAAGAAAATAAAATACGATCTTTTATTTTTCTTTCTTTCTATCGTTCCGTCACCTTGATACATAGTAAATTTTCTAAATTGGGTTGGAGACGTGCAATAAGTAATAACGCAATTAACTTTTGAGGACGAAAGAACCAAATATAGAAATGTGTATAGGCAAAAAAGGATTTTGAGACAAATATTTAGAATCTGCTGCACTAGTTTCGTATATCTCCTCTTAAGTTCTAGTTGTAACATCTGCCTTCATTGCAGCTGTAATTCTTAGACAAAATCTCCTTTCTTTCAATTCTCTATATATCATGAACACATTTTTTTCTAGTAGTTAAGGTGACGGCTATTAGATGCATTCTAGATATTGCATTGGAGGAACAATGACAAATGTTCTAACTAGAGGTAAATAATGCATTCTAGATGCTCAAGGATTTTTTATTTGGACACCTGAATTGAGGATTATACCTAGTGAACACTTGACCTCGAGCCAAAATGTGTCTATTAGGCATGGTGTGTTGAATATGTGTATAGAAAACTTATATTTGATGCTAAATCATCAATAAAAAATTGTACTAGATAGAATATGCGACAGGCAGTAAGTTGTCAACCTACGGTGACATGTACAGTTATGGAATTCTATTGTTGGAAACATTCACGGGAAGAAGTCCCAAAGATAAACTATTCAAGAATGGTTTAAACATTCATGATTTTGTTAAGATGGTCATACCTGAACTTAAGGCACTAGTTCGGATGAAAATTCTGATTAGGCAGTGGCCAGCTAACATAGCTATCCATCAAAAGGTATGCATCTCGTTGCAGGTTCATGAGCAGATTGAACTGAGATGAGGTAAGCTTGATCATTTAGGGAAAATCATTTCATAAGCCTTCAACATGATAAAAAACTTGAGGAGGATCAGCAAAGTGGAGAGCAGGATTCAGAATTTGAGGATCGACAAAGCTGGAATATTTATTCTCGACTACGATTATTGTCTCTTTCCCAAGGTCAGGCTACTCCAAAAGATCAATAGTCTACTCCATTTTCTTCCCTTCTAGTCGCTTCCTTAAATTCTAGATCCCGCTCTAAGCTTCGTCGGTCCTCTCAAGTACTTTAAGGAACAAGGCCCCTTCCTCCTATGTTGTAAAAGGAAAGTGCAAATCTTTATCTTTCTGCAACACTCTTCCGACTTGAAGCTGCCCCTGAATCTACCAATGTCGACTTGATTACCCCCTAAGATAAGAGGAGGATATAAAAGAAGATTTACAAGTAATGAAGGATTATGATCCTACACTTAATCTAGTCTACATTGAAAATGGAAAGTCAAATGTAATTGCAACATTGAAATAATGGAATGTTGCCTCTATTCGGTGTTCCAAATTGGGATTGTTTGCTCTATAGAGTTGCCAGAATATAACGACCCGGCCGGTCGTTTTATGTATTTGAGCCTCGTTTTCTCATTTGATGCTCCCCGTATTTGTAATTTTTTCTATGTGAATTGCGGGGATAGTCGGTTTTATTTCAGAAAGGTTTTATATTGAACTGGAACACTTAGTTCCTAGTTTGGAAGCTTAAGTTGAAAGTGTTGACCAAGTTTGACTTTTGTGTATTTGACCTTGTATCGGGGTTTTGATAGTTCCGTTAGGTCCATATGGTTATTTTGGACTTAGGCATATGTTTGGATTTGGATTTGGAGGTTCCTAGGTTTATTTGAGTCTAATTGGCGAAAGTTGGGAAATTGAAAGTTTAGATGTTAATAGGTTTTACCCATAGTTGACTTTATGGTTATCGATGTTTGCTTTAGATTTCGAGCCTTGGAAAAGGTTCATATGGTGATTTATCACTTGTGTATAAAATTTAGGGCCATTATAAGTTGTTTAGACGTGTTTAGGAAGTTCATTAAGCTTGAATTGAGGTGTGATTCATGGTTTTGATGTTATATTATGTGATTTTAGGCCTC
The DNA here is from genome assembly GCF_001879085.1 of Nicotiana attenuata. NCBI lineage: Eukaryota > Viridiplantae > Streptophyta > Magnoliopsida > Solanales > Solanaceae > Nicotiana > Nicotiana attenuata. The sequence goes on from NW_017683744.1 coordinate 2,483, forward strand.
GAGCAGGTCCATTTTATGTTTTGGGGCTTGCTGGTATGATTGGACGGGGTCCAGAGGGGCTTGGGAGTGTTTCAGATGGATTTCGGATCTTTTGGGGCTTATTTGGATCTGCTGAATTTTCTAATCTATAGTGTGCCTCGCGATTGCAGAGCAAGTCTCGCAATCACGAAAGCTATTTGGGAGTGTCTTTTGTTTCTCGTCGCATTCGTGATGAAAGTGCCACGTCGCCGATTTTGGTAGGCACTGGCCTTTGCGTTTGTGACCCGGGCATCGCGTTTACGGAGAGGAATGCCGGATAGAATTTTCAAGCTTTTGGCATTCGCGTTCGTGGGTGGGCCACCGCATTCGCATAGGCTAGTGAAGGTTATGCATCGCCTTCGCAGATGCTAGACCGCGTTCGCGGAGGGTGATATTAAGCTAGTATTGGATTGTGCTTCGCGAACGTGAGATTTGAGTTGCGTTCGCGAAGGGTATCGCTAGGCAGATATTCTAAGTTCTTTTTTCGGACTTTGAGCTTATTTTATATAATATTTTGAGCTTGAAAGCTCGGATTGAGGCAATTTTTAGGCGAGTTTCACTAATTGAATTAGGTAGGTGTTTTTGATTCGTATTCGATTATTATTCATGATTCCATCCTTAAATTTGGCATTGATTTGTGAATCTAAGTGAGAAAAATTAAGGGTTTTGTCAAACTAAAATATATATATAATAAGAGTTAGAACCCCGATTTGGAGTCGTATTTGGATGAAACTTATATGGTTGAACTTGTATTAAAATGGATAGTTGGGATTTATAACTTTTATCGGGTTTCGGGAGGCGCCCCCTGGTTGACTTTTTGATTATTGATAAAGATCGGAGCTTTATTACTTGGAATCGATTTCTATAGTCGTGTTTGATGTTATTAATTTACTTTTGGGCTAGATTTGACCCATTCGGAGACCGATTCGAGAGGCAGGGGCTTTTTAGAGTATTGATTTGGCTTGTTTGAGGTAAGTATCTTGTCTAACCTTGTGTGGGGGATACCCTTTAGGATTTGGCTTTAATTGTTATTCGTGTTGTATGAAAAGCGCATGTACGCGAGGTGACGAGTGTATACATGGGTGTTGTTTTTGGCATATGACCGGATAAGATCTTAGGCTATTAATATGCCTTAAGTTGAGGATATATTTTATGTGAAACATGTGTCACACCTCCTTTTTTCTTATTACACCCCGTGAAGGGTATAATAAAGGAGTTTTTTCAATTAAAGGACAATCGAAACGGGATTCGTTTATTAAGAAGTTCAGAGTCGCCACTTGGGAGATTTATGGTGTCCTAAGTCACCGGTTTGAATCCCGAATCGGGGAAAGGGTTTGACTCTGTATAACAGTCGCGAACCAGAAATCCAGGTAAGGAATTCTGTTAACCCGGGAGAAAGTGTTAGGCATTCCCGAGTTCCGTGGTTCTAGCACGGTCGCTCAACTGCTATATTTGGCTAAATTTGATTTTAATACATGTTATCCTATTGCATTTTTAGAATTATTTAACCGCTTTTAATTAAAAATTTTAAGAAAGTGAACGTCGTTTAAAAACATGTCTTTGGATCACGTCACATGAAATGCACCCGGATCCTCGACATATTTTTATTCAACGTTTTGGGATTTGGATTTGGGTCACATGAAATGCACACCCAAGTTTAAGAAGGTAAAATTATTAAATACCGCGCCTAAAGCAACTAACGCGTTGTTAACTTTGTGGGAGGCCATGAAAATTCGCTAAATGGAACGCCCCGTATTCTAAAGATTTTAAAGGTATAATTAAAGAGGGCAGCGCAATTTGTGATTTTATTTGGCGCGGCGCACCTCGATTTATTTAAAGAGGTACTTAAACTAAATCTTAAAGGGCCATAGACTATTTGTGTTATTTAATTACGGCCCAACTCAATTCATTAACTAAACGAGCAAGAGAGGTCATTGCTGACTAAAGCTGAATCCTTGGACCAGATTAAGGTCAACAGCCCAACGTTGCGAATTGTACTATTATTATGCAAGGACTTGGGCCCAACAGTTGGCCCTTCACATGGAAAGAAAGAACAAAGTAAATGAAAACAAAAAAAACTAAAAAAAAACGAAAAGGGCTTACATCCCCAGCCCAATGTGAGTTCCGACTTTGGAACCTGGGTAACGTCAAATGCAGACTCGAAATCGAGTCTCCCTGCACGGGAATCATCCAATTATATGGGAATCAGTGTGATCCCAGCTTTTTCCAATAAAAGAGTGCCCCACGATGAATCTGGCCATCTATGTTTCAGTAATTGGGCCGGCCCCAACACAAACCTTAGGATCAAATCCTCAGGCTTAAATACCACTTATATTTAATTAAAAACCACATAAAAATGGAATTGAACTCTGTTCTTTAAGTGTTGAACCATTAACTGAACATTAAACCTACGATTTCCAATTACACATGCTCACAATCAAACCAAAATGAACTAAATCCATTGTTTGACGTATTATGGATCATTTTTCTTTAATCACGATTGTAACACCCAGAAATCTGAAAATATACTTTCAGTAAAACAGCGGCTGAACATATGATCAACAGAACGTGATTAATGTATTGTCAAATTAAAGAACACCCTGGCAGCTGAGTCAAAACAATCACCAGATTTCTCAAACATGCACGTATGACTTGAACCTATATAACAAACTGTCCCTTTGGCTTTACAATAGTCCCAAATCAACTACAAAAGTACTTGTTTACTTAGCACATAGATCAACTAACAGTATGGAATGTCAAGTAAGCAAAGAAATTCAAAGTAAAGCATAATTAAACCAGCAAACAATCGAACAGTAGAAAATCCTTCTTTCTCATTTATTCTTCAATTCAAAGCTTCATCCAAACAGATAGAGTTTCAAAGGGGCATGTACCTGATTACAGCAGTAAACAAGGAAATTTGTGAGCTCAGGTGACAGCAA
>NW_017683744.1:6644-8210 GCF_001879085.1 Nicotiana attenuata
GATTTTGAACGAAATGGGTCTTAATCATGTGTTTTCAGGCGAAAACACATGAATGAGATCAATTTCGGCCTCAATCTTCAATAACTCTCACGATTTGAGTTTCTTTTTTTGAGAAGTTAGGGTTCATCTTCAAATCCAGATTCGAGAGGTTTGACGGGTGTTTGAGGGAAACTGATATGGGATTCGAGATGAGGAGATGGAGGGGCACGTATGGTGTAATTTTGGTGGGGAACGGAGACTCGCCGCCACCGTAGGCGATTTCCGGCGGCGGCAGACGACGGAGATGGTGGAATCTTTGGTGAGGTGAGAGAGACGAAAGACGGGGTAGGGGGGGCGAAGTACATGGATACTAGGTTATTAGGACATTAATATGTGAAGTTATTATCAGTCCAGAACCGTTGGATTGATGAGATCCAACGGTCACGATGGAAAGGGAGTGAAATGAGGTCGTTTGGTGGGATGTGGAGCCTGGAGATCCGGTCTCAAGAGGGGGAAAGGTTTGGGCTGGGGTATTTAATTCAAACTGGCCCAACTTCTTCTTCTCTTCATTTATTTTTCAAATAGAACATAAAACCTAAACTAACTCTCAAAACTAGATTATCCTACCAAATTAATATTAAGCTCTAATTAACAATCAACACTATTAATATAATACCAATTTAAAGAAAATTCACAAAATTCAAAGCTGAAAATTAAACAAAGCAAAAATAACTCAATTTTGTGATTTTTTTTTGTATTTTTGTAAAATCCTAATTATTAATTAATCTAAAAATATGTAAAATTAACCCTAAATGCGAATGCAATGCGTATTTTTGTATATTTTTTATGAATTTATGTTAAATTAAAAATGCACACAGAAATGCAATATATTTTTTGTGTTTTTCATTAATTAAGATGCACAACTAAAAATGCATAAAATGCCACAAAAATCCACAAAATTGTAAATACTAAAAGAAATTATTTTATTTTGAGTTTATGAGAGTAATTCATATAGGGCAAAAATCACGTGCTCACCGCTACTCCTCCTTGCTCGGAAACACGAAGAGTTTTCGTGCAAAGATAAGTGAGCAAATATGAGCGATTTTTGCCCGTTTGAATACTCTGTGTGAAGCATTTTGAAAGAGTTGACCGCACCCTGCTTCTGAGGTTGCCTACATATCCTTGGCTAAAAAGGAATCAGGTCAGTGTAGTTCGGGAATGTTTAGTAGCTGGGACTACCATGAAGCTGTGATTTCACTGTTGCTGCTGCTGCTGCTACTGCTTACTGAACCCCCTTATTACACCATGTCAAAATAAAAAGAATCTAGAGTAAACTATGGTCTATAAATTACAAAACCTATCTATGTCTTCAAACTTGATCTTGTATTTCTTGTTGCCTTGTTGTCTTGTATTCTCCCGGCGACATCCTTTTGTTGCTGCCTTGAATTGTGATCTGAGATGTTTTGCCCTTTCTCCGAATGATGCTTGACCGCTAAAACTTGAAATGTAGTCCTCTGTTCTCCAGGCGGGCTCCTGACTGCTGAAACTTGAAATGTATGCCTCTGGTCTCCAGGCGGGCTCCTGACT
>NW_017683745.1:0-725 GCF_001879085.1 Nicotiana attenuata
TCCCGTGGAATTATGGCAGGGTGACTGTGATGTACCAAGGAAAGGAAATTAAAGAGAAGTGTGTGAAACTCATGGGTTGACTAGATCAGGGAGGTGCTTTGCCCCTGAAGAGTTGAGAAGGGTTAAAGCAGCTAAAGACAGTCCGGCACCGATAAAGAGGGTTGTTACTGAAGAAGAAGCTGAAGAGTTCCTGAAAAAGATGAAGGCCCAGGACTATTCGATTGTGGAACAACTGAGGAAAACCCCGGCACAGATCTCATTATTGTCCTTATTGATCCATTCGGATGAACACCGCCGGGCCTTGATGAAGATTCTAAACGAAGCTCATGTGCCAGATAAAATCACAGTGAATCATCTTGAGAGGATTGCAAACAAGATCTTTGAGGTGAACAGGGTGACATTTTCTGATGATGAGTTACCATTGGAAGGAACTGAACATAATAGAGCCCTTTACCTCACAGTAAAGTGTGAAGATTCCGTGGTGACTCGGGTGTTAATTGATAATGGGTCTAGTGCCAACATTTGCCCTCTTTCCACTCTAGAAAAGTTGCAAGTTGACAGGGAAAGAATTCATAAAAATAGCATCTGTGTACGGGGATTTGACGGCGGAGGGAAAGACACAGTGGGAGATATTGTGTTGGAGCTAACAATAGGACCTGTGGAATTCACTATGGAGTTTCAAGTGCTCGATGTCAGTGTTTCTACAACCTTTTATTGGGACGGCC
>NW_017683745.1:5135-5890 GCF_001879085.1 Nicotiana attenuata
GCAAGAGATATGATTCCGAAAGTTGTAATATTGAACCCACGTTTGAATTATTTTGAGCTTTTATACCTTTCTTTCTAAAACCCATCCAAAAACCACATTACGGTCCAAAGAAAGACCTTCTGATCAATCTTAAGAAATGTCAACGCAAGCAGGTAAAGTGATTCTTATTGGGGACAACACTCTGGCGCCAGAAGGAAAATGATGAAATGAGAGAGTCTTACTGGTGAAAACCCTCACGGGCACCGTAAGGCGAAGTGAGTTTGAGAGATATTAAAAATGAGAGAGTCTTATTGGTTAAAACCCTCATGGGCACCGTAAGGTGAAAGTGAGTCTTCAAATGTGCAAATGAAGGAAGTCTGTGGTTGAAAGATGTTTGGAAACATGGCAAAAGAAGCAAGGCTTGGGTTTTGGTGAGAGTCGGGCGTGAAAGTATAAGACAACAAATGTGGTAATTGACAATTTATTGGTTGGACAGACTAGGTTGGGATCCAAAATGCATGGCATAATCAATAGAATCAGCCGTTCCGCTCAGATAAGTCCTGTCCTTTTTCTCTTCATTACTGCTCATTCATTTGCAGAGTTTTTCTATCCTCAAAACCTTCGAGGTCATTGCATTTCATTTTCTTGAAATCTTCTATAAGACATTTTAGTGTCAGTTCTATTCAAAAACTAAAGAAGGATGTCAAAGCTAACTACCAGCTTCCCAGTTGGGTAGCACACAAGTTGGGGACATGTCAAAAGAGAGTAAACATGAA
>NW_017683745.1:6171-8210 GCF_001879085.1 Nicotiana attenuata
AACAAGGGAATACTTTTCAAGTTTTAGCAATCAGGCGCCCACCTGGAAAACAAGGGAATACTTTTCAATTTCAGCAATCAGGCGCCCACCTGGAGAACAAGGGAATACATTTCAAATTTCAGCAATCAGGCGCCCACCTGGAAAACAAGGGAATACTTATCAATTTCAGCAATCAGGTACCCACCTGGAGAACAAGGGAATACTTTTCAATTTCAGCAATCAGGCGCCCACCTGGAAAACAAGGGAATACTTTTCAAGTTTTAGCAATCAGGCACCCACCTAGATAACAAGGGAATACATTTCGAGTTTTGGAAATCAGGCGCCCACCTGGAGAACAAGGGAATACATTTCAAATATTCAGCAATCAGGCGCCCATCTGGAGAACAAGGGAATACATTTCAAATTTCAGCAATCAGGCGCCCACCTGGAAAACAAGGGAATACATTTCAAATTTCAGCAATCAGGCGCCCACCTGGGGAACAAGGGAAGTACTTTTACAAGTTTTCAGCAATCAGGCGCCCACCTGGAGAACAAGAGAATACATTTCAAGTTCAACAATCAGGCGCCCACCTGGAGAACAAGGGAATACATTTCAAGTTTCAGCAATCAGGCGCCCACCTGGAAAACAAGGGAATACATTTCAGTTTCAGCAATCAGGCGCCCACCTGGAGAACAAGGGAAGTACAATTTAAATTTCTAGCTTTTAATATTTGATAACACACTGTATCCAGTTACCAAACTGGGGCAGAAATTTTCTTTGTTGTTTTTTTTTGTTGAAATCAGGCGCCCACCTGGAGAACAAGGGAATACATTTCAAGTTTAGAAGTCAGGCGCCCACTTGGAGAACAAGGGAATACTTTTCAAGTCCCACCTGGAAAACGGACACATGTTTCAAATGGTAACAATCAAGCGTCATTCTGAGGCATGGCAGCAATATCGCCAATCACAATGCAAGACAACAATAGGAATACCATCAGAAGATCACAAGATACAGGTTGAAGGCAGCACAAGAACAAGTTAGAAGACATAGATAGGACTCTCCTGTAATTCGATCATAGCTTAGGCTAGCTTCTTTTATTTTAATATGGTGTAATAAGGAGGTCAGCAAGCAGTAGCAACAGCAACAGCAGAAAGTCACAGTTCTTGGTAGCTCCAGCTACCAAACCTTCCCGAACTACACTGACCTGATTCCTGTTTAGCCCAGGATATGTAGGCAACCTTTGAAGCAGGGTGCGGTCAACTCTTTTAAAAATGCTTCACACGGAATATGCAAACGGGCAAAAATCGTTCATTTCTGCTCACTTGTTTTTGCACGAAAACTCTTCGTGTTTACGGGCAAAGAGGGGCAGCTGTGAGCACGTGATTTTTGCCCTAAGCAATAATTCCCAAAATTTCAAACAAAATAATTTTTCTAGTATTTTATAAATTTTTGTGAATTTTGTGGCATTCTTTGGTAATTGTTGCATTTTTATTTGTGCATTTTAATCCATATGAAAATACAAAAATATGCATTGGCATTTAGGGATTTAATTTCACAATTTTAGTATTAATTAGTTTTAGAATAAAATGTAAAGAAAATTGCAAGAAAATAGTTCTTTGCATTGTTAATTATTGCATTTGTCTTTAAATAGAGTTATAAGTAATTTTAGGAGTTAAATAGTGTAATTAGGTCTTTGCTTTGTTTTAGCATTTTATAAAATCAGAAAAAATAAATAAATACAAAAATACAAAAATAGATAAAAGAAAAAAAAAGGGGAAAAAGAAAAATTAAAAGATGATCTTAATTGGACTGGTCTTTGGGCCAAATTGGCTGAGCCCAAATGAAATAACCCTGAAAGACCCAAACCCACGTCCCAACCCGGTCCGTCTCCCCTACCCCACCCAAAACGACGTAGTTTGGTTCAGTTTTAATCTGGACCGTCGAGGTTAATTGATCAGACGGCCCAGAAGTCCCCAACCCTTGATATATAAATGTCCGAACCACCCCTACCCCCTCAGAACCCCCTCCTACCCTCACCGTCTCTCAAACCCTAACCATG
>NW_017683746.1:0-3176 GCF_001879085.1 Nicotiana attenuata
CACACCTGCTATTTATAGAAAGAAACACAACGTAGTGCAACAGCCACACCTCAGATGAAGACTCTAATGCCATGCCACACTCATGCTTACTCTATGTACTCTAACAGAAGTGAAGATTTGCTTTTTCTTCTTGAATTCAATGCCCTCACATCACATTTTTTAGCGAAGTTCCACACACATGAAATCAAACAACAAGGAACTGTAGAATAAACGAGTTCACTCACTCTCAGCAAAGAACATTCATATGCCATACAAATACACCTTAAGCTTGCCCTTAGTGTAATACTCTACTAATCGAATTGTTCAGTCTAAGATCAATAGGGCTTCATTTGGTTGTAACGTAGGCTACGGGACGGGTAGGATACATTTAGATATGAGAGTGACTACACCTCCCTAAGCACTTTAATACATACATTTTCTCAATTAAACCTCATCCTTATGTCAAGCCCGACTCCACCTTCACATCAATTTATATTACCCCATACTTCTTTAAGCGCATTTACATCAAGAGCCACCACTTATCTAGGAGTTTTTATGCTTATTTTTTTTTTCAAGTGGCTCTTCCTTTTTTTCAAAACAGTGCATCTTTCTCCTTATTCAACTAGTTCCACTCAAAAGCCAAACCGACCACCCCACACTTTAACTTTTACAAGGTTCATAACCATTCAAGTGCTCATGAGAGGTGAAAAGGTTTAAATAGATGGTTAATTCAAACAAATGGGTAAGGCTTGTAATGTGGTTGCCAAAGAAAAAGGATTATAGGCTCAAAGGGGTTAACTATGGTAATGTGTAACAGGTGGATTCATTATTATATAGGCTACACATAGGCTACATAAAGAAATGCCTAAATCATCTCTAAGACCAAATAACTACTATTTCGCTTTGCACACACACGGGGCAAGTTCTAGGTATCGCATGCAAGCACAGAATACGTGTATAACCTCACACACACTTGGCATGTAACTCATTCCGAATTAGTTTGTCAACACATTCACAAGAGCATTCAAATAAGACAAGGTGTGCAAAATTAAGGCATAAGATTAAGAGTCTACATATGAACCTAGACGTCGCACCCTCAAGTTCGTTTTAAGTATTTGCAGGTATGAACACCACAGGATGAATTCTTGCCCAACCCTTTTTAGCCCACAAGAGTCCTAAGGGTCCTAAAATCTGTTAAAGAAAAATCTACCTAACCCGGTTCAAGAAAAACCCTTGGAAAAGAACCGGGGTCAAAAGAAAAACCAAGGGGAATTACTACACTACCTAAAAAGAAAATAAAAAAATCTTTTTGGCTTTTTGATTAGACTACTTCCCTCAATAGTACTGTCTAGGTGGTCCGTCATCAGGAAGAGTCTCCTAACTTTTCTAGTTTTTTTTTTTTGTTTTTTTTTATATCCGACCTTTACCCTCAAGAAACTCGTCGACAGTGTCCGTCGTTGGGCCAAGTCAGTGACATCTAAGCTACATGCACAACAACACATATACACAAATCATATATACAGATACCCCAAGGCTCCCACCCCACACACAAAGAGTATGGCATGTCCTCATGTCATAAAACAGTTTAAAGCACAGAAGGGTAAGAGGACTTCCCTGGTCATCATTCGGAGTCAGAGACGATGTTGGGATCCACGTGACAGGCCCTCCCTAGAGCTCGGAACCAAGCCATCACCCGGCTCTCAGACCTGGCCTGCCGTTTAGACATGGCATCCAAACGAACATGCAGGCTATCTACCGAGGTGCGAAGTTCTGCAGCGTCTTCCTCCACAGAAGTCAACAAGGGTCGACTGGTGTATGATCTAGAGAACTCCGCCCCAGTATGGGGTTGCCGTGAGGAACCAGCTGCATCATAAGACCTCCGGGGTGGTGCCATGGGCGCTGGGGCATCATCATCATCGTCCAGGTCAATGTATGTAGGTGCATCTCTGCCCACTTTGATCTTTGACGTTCTGAAGGCTGTTCTTGGGGGTAAAGTGCCATCCATCGGATTGACTGGGACATTAACCATCAAACATAACCTCGTCACAAGTGAGGGGAAGTATAACCCCTTAGTCATCAGAGGCGACCGGATCATCATCTCATCTCCAATGATCTTAGCGATATCGACGTCCTTCCTGGTCACAAAGCACCAAACCAATAAAGCCCGCAAACTGTTCACATCTATTGTGTTGCTCGTGGGCAACAATCTGCTGCAAATCATAGTGAACCAACTTTTAGCTTCCCAGGTGAGTGACTTGGAATGCAAGGTCATGTTCTCCTGAATCCAAATTGGCCTTCCCCCTGAGCATAAGGAGTCAGTCAGAGTGCCCAGTCTACCCCTGGAGAATTGTGGTAATAATCATTGTCACCAGTGAATGGGGGCAACTGCAGGACCTGGCGAATTGTTTGGACTGAAGCATCTACTACCTTGCCCCGCACAATCACAGACCGGCACATATGTTTCGGGCAGTTCGCGTAGAACTCCCGGACTATCATTGGGTTTGCCGTGTCAGGTTCGTCGAATAAGTACTCCATCCCCCTCCGGCGGATTTCTTCGTACATATCCGGCTTTTCAACTCGGAGGGCGGCCCTGTCAATACCAATCTCCGGGACAAAGTTCTTAGTGGCTTTCGCATGAAACCTGTCTTGGGACTTCTTGGATGTGAACCGGGTGGCATCATAAGTGGGCACATCGGAAGTACTTTCCGAATTTCTTCGCTTCTTCTGGCCATTGTACTTGCAATCAGTTCATCATAACAATCAGGGCCAGCCAAACATGTGCCAGTCGGATGGATACTCAGACTTCTCCACCCGCTGGCACCAAATAATTACCCAAGGTGTACAACATCCACTATTGTCCTCACACCACTCACAACAATACAAGTTCGCCCTATAACACCCCCACCACAAGCTTCCATCAATACATACAATACATTCTTCCACCACCCACCCCACATACAAATGGTCAACTAGAGTTACACCCCACACTTATACAAAACAACCCCAAACACCAACTACACACCAACTTGGAGTCTAAAACCCCAATGCAACCAAAATCAAAAATTATCTACAATAAGTACTACATAATGTAAAATAAATACAACAGAAGGAAAAGTAGAACAACTTACTTGAGTATTACCGCGGAGTCTTGAAAAAGAAAAGAAAAGGAAAAAAAATTTGGGGTGGGGCTGCTGGGT
>NW_017683746.1:7407-8208 GCF_001879085.1 Nicotiana attenuata
CAAACTAGATGAGATAATAACAGGTAATGTGGAGTTAGGTCCAAGAAATTCATACCTGAGATGGGCGGGCAATGGCTTCAATTCCAGCTTTGGTGGTTCTTCGATGGATGGCTTGGCTGGAGGAGTTTCTCGATTTTCCAAGTGCAATGGTTCAAACTCTAGGGTCCTATCCTAGAACCCTCTACCCTCTAACGCCAACACCCATTCCGCCAGATCCTCTCCATTTGCCTCATCCAAATTCATTAGACATGCAGCAAGGGGGTCCTCAATAGTCAGCCTTTGATCGTCAGTCTCTACAATTACATCCACGGCATCAATAAGAGAGCAATTGGCGAATTCACTTGGTCGCCTCATAGATTTCTGCACATTGAATGTTATTTCTTCATCGTTTAGTCTCATCTTGAGCTCCCCAGTCTCACAATCAATTAAAGCTCTCCCCGTGGCCAGGAACGGTCTTCCCAAAATTATGGGAATTTCTTCATCCACCTTACAGTCTAGGATCACAAAATCTGCAGGGAACACAAATTTCCCTACCTGAATTAGCACATCATCTAGGATTCCAGAGGGTCGTTTCACAGTCCTGTCAGCAAGCTCCAACAACATAGAGGTGGGTCTAGCTCTTCCAATGCCCAACCTCTTATAAATTGCTAGGGGCATAAGATTGATGCTGGCCCCTAGACCACACAGTGCCTTAGCAAAAGCAAAATTACCAATAGTGCATGGAATTGTAAAGCTCCCTGGATCAGACAGTTTTTCCGCAATTGGTCTAGTCACCACTGCACTACAGGTCTGAGTAAGAGT
>NW_017683747.1:0-8208 GCF_001879085.1 Nicotiana attenuata
TTCATTCACACTCAATAGTTAGATATACATGTTCATAGGGTTTAAATACAACAATAATAGATACCATCACCTGTAGAATCTGAAATTGGTATGTTTTGAAAGTCAGTCTATTCTGAATCAGTTTTAAACTATCTAATCCCCTTACTTAACGAGGTTTAGCAAGCATGCCTATAGGATCTCAAAAAATTCGTTTTTACTATTTCGCCGCATTCTGAATTAAGTAGATATCATGCCTATAGGACTCCGTCTAAACACTTAGGCAAGCCTTAGGTAATAACAACAATAAAACTGAATTCGCCTCTGTTAATTAGTAACTGCTCCAACCAGCAGGCAGGCCTAATTTGGGCTTTTTATCTGAGGTATCTGATGAATCTGGCTCTGAATCAAACTCCCCTCGTATTTAGTAGACCCTAAAAGTATGTGTAAGTTATGCTAGTTATGTGCTTTTGTTCAAGGAGGTGTATTTGAGCCTGTATCTGTTTATATGCTTCCCCAACATGCAGTATGTGTTTTTGTATGTCGCCTTAGATTTTTATCCTTTGAAACCAATCAGCCTAATATCCCTTCCCTTTAGGAATAGTAGTCCTAAGTACCTCCGGGACTGATAGGAATGGGACAGGTAATAGCATGCAATAGTGAACGAGACCAATTCGCGCTTAAATACCTTAACGGGTGGGAAGGGTAGATATAGATATGATGACCGGTGCGCTAATACCACGTGTAGCCCCTCTCTTGAGGAGTGATTACCGGGTATTGCATTGATGTGATCCATATTATAAATAAACCTAGGACCCCTTTCCCTTTATTTGTAAAATTTTTTTAACTCTCCTTTCAATTGTTCTTTCTTTTCCTGTGTTTAAATCCCCAATACTTGAGCCTTATTTGTTTACTTGTTAATTGCACAAAATTCACAATGACTATCTGACCGGGAACCACACTAGTGGATCCTGAGGGGTGCCTAACACCTTCACGTCGGGATAATTTCAAAGCCCTTACCCTGTCTCTGGTTATCAAAAGCGTAGTTGTAGTTGAACCTTGTAGGTGTCCTAATGCACCACAAATCATTAGGTGGCGACTCTTCAAATGCAAAACCCAGTTCCCAAAAGGAACGAGTTGCCCTATACCCAAAATGTCATAAACCTGATTCTCCAGACTCAAGGAGGGAAAAAAAGGGGGCGCGACACTATATAGCTCGGAATCACTCCTACGAGGCATAAAACACACAATTAGTGCAAAATACCAGCGATTAAAGCTCAAGCTCAATTAAAGTGCAGTAAATTAGAGTGTAATAATCGACTAAATACGTAATTATAGCCTATCATCACCACCCCAGCCCTATGTGGGCTGCGAGCCCCCACGCGCCGGCCCATCATTTTATAAAATATAATTTTATATTTTTTCTTTAAGTTCTAACATAAAAAACGATAAATATTTTAAAAGTTAAAAAAATCTTATTGGAAAATTTTTACAAAACTTAATAACTTTTTATACTGTTCCAATATATCACAATAAACACTAAAAAAAAGTAAAAGACAAAACTATATTTCATTCACTAAAAGTCAAAACTCAAAACAAACTATTTAAGAGAACGATCCATGACACTTATGGGATATCTGTAACGACCTGGCCGGTTGTTTCGTGAGTTACCACTCCGTTTTCCCCATTTCTGCTTCTATTTGCTTTGTTTATCGGTTCTATAGGTGACCGGGTTGGTTGGCTCGGGTTCAGAAAGGTTTTGAGAAGGTTTGAGACACTTAGTCTCTTTTAAGAAAGCATAAGTTGGAAAAGTCAACCGGATGTTGACTTATGTGTTAGAGGGTTCGGATAGCTTCGAGAGATTATTTGGGACTTAGGAGCGTGGTCGTAATGTGTTTTGGAGGTCCGGAGTAGATTTAGGCTTGAATTGGCGAAATTGAGATTTTGGCGTTTTCTGGTTGATAGGTGAGATTTGATATAGGGGTCGGAATGGAATTCTAGAAGTTGAATTGGCAAAATTTTAGGTCATCCGGACGTGGTTTGGTATAATTTTGATCAAATGCGGAATTCGGAAGATTTCAGAACCTTAGGCCTAAATTCGATGTGTTTTGGTGGTTTTGATGTTGTTTGAGGTGTTTAGAAGGTTGGTATAAGTTTGAATAGTAGTATATGATGTGTTTGTGCCGTTGGTTGAGGTCTCGGGGGCCTCGGGGTGATTTCGGATGGTTGACGGGAAGTTTGGAAGTTGGTTTGGCAGCTGAAGTGTTGGAATTTGCTGTCATAACCGCACCTGCGGCTAGGTGACCGCAGGTGCGGTCTCGCAGAAGCGAAAATGGGGTCGCTGATGAGGCCAAAGGCTTCATCAACTGGGACCGCAGAAGCGGTAAGGGGAGTGCATCTGCGATAGCGCAGGTGCGGGCAGCACATTGCAGATGCGGTTTTGGCCGCTTAAGTGGAAACCGCAGGTGCGGCGCTTGGGACCGCAAAAGGGGTCAGGCAGGTGCGACATCTGGACCGCAGGTGCGAAAAGCCTGGGTCACAATGTTTACATTTCTCCCTTCGCGATTTTCAGAGGGTTTCACCATTTTTAAACACAAAATTTGGAGCTTTGGGCGATTTTGGAGAGGGAATTCAAGGAGACTTCATTGAGGTAAAGTCTTGGACTATGAAAACTCGTTTCTATGGTATTAATTCACAGATTAGAGCTGTAATTAATGTTAGAATTTGAGAAACTATGGCTTGGAAACTTAGGCCTTTGATTGAGTATTTGAAGGACTAATTGTGGTCGAACTTTGGAACTTTTGATACGTATGAACTCGTGGGGAGATAAGGAATCTAACGATGTAAAATTTATTTAATTCCGAGACGTGGTCCCAGGGGTCGGGTTTGATTAATTTCGGGAATTTGCATTATTTTTCCATTATTTTCGAGTGGGCTTTGTCCCTTTAGCATATTTTGATGATTACGTTCTGATTTTGGTAGATTCGAAGCATCCGGAGGCCGATTCGAGGGGCAAGGGCATTGCGAGCTAGATTTTGGGCCGGATTGAGGTGAGTAATGATTTTAAATGCTGTTCCAAGGGTATGAAACCCCGGATTACACAGCGTTCGGCTATATTGAGGTGATGCACACGCTAGATGACGAGCGTGGGGTTGTGCACCGTTGGGGATTGTGACTTAGTCCATCCCATATGGTTGTTTTACTGCGTATTTGACTGCAAATTGTCTGATATTATCATGTTTTGGGCTAAATGCCAGGGCTTCGTGCCAACTGTTTGAACCCGTAGGGGATATTTACCGCTATTTTCCTCATTGTTATGACTTTATACTTGTAGTCAGTGATGTTGTATTTTACTGCTTTCGAAACTCAGCCATGTTACTCTGTTTTAAACACTTTAAATGATATTTTAAAAGATATTTCGAGCTGAGCATCATGTTTACTGTTGCCCGAGGGGCTTATAAGATTCTGACTGAGTAAAGCCGAGGGCCTGTATTGTGAGGTTACTTTTGGGTCGGGCTGCACGCCGCAGCGGTGACATACTGATTATGATAATAAGGTCGAGGACCTGGGATTGTACGCCACGAGGTGGCTTGGGATTGATATGAGGCCGAGAGCTTATTTATGATGCCACGAGATGGCTTGATATTGCGCTTGGGCCGTAAGGGGCCCCTCCAGGAGTCTGTACACCCCTAATGAGCGCGGGTACCCATTGAGATATGAGATATAGCCCAAGGGGCTGGTATTGTTCTGTGATATTGCCCGAGGGGCCGAGTCTGTTGTTACTTTGCCCGAGGGGAAATTCTTATGTGTTTACCATTTCTAGTTGTTTTTCCCATATATTGTTTGACTGCTTAAAAGGTGTTTAATGAGATTTCACTGTTTAATTATGTTTACTGATTTTGTTCTGCCTCTAATAGCTTAATGTTGTGTTTAACGTGATTTTATATCGCTCAGTCTTCATTTATTATTATTACTCACTGAGTTGGAGTACTCACTTTACTCCCTGCACCCCTGTGTGAAGATTCGGGCACTACAGGTCCTGCTAGCGAGGGTTGAGAGCTGTCCAGCAGACTTCCGGAGATTCACTAGGTAGCTGCCCGGCGATTCGCAGCCCAGTGCATTCTCCCTCTATCTTATTTCCTTCTGTCTTAGTTATGTAGTAGTGGAGTAGACTTTCAGACTTGTAGTATTATTTTAGATGCTTATGACTAGTGGCACCCAAATGTCGGCTGTGTTGGCTTTTAATTCCGCAAATCATACTATTCACTGATATTTGGGATTTTATTTCTGTTAAAGACTTAGTGTTTATTATTTTAATTGCTTAAAGTGGATTGGAAGTGTGTCGGTTGGCCTTGTCTTCACGAGAGGCGGCATCACGACCAGGTCCGGGTTTAGGGTCATGACAAGTTGGTATTAGAGCCTAGGTTACATAGGTCTCACGAGTCATGAGCAGGTTTAGTAGAGTCTCGTAAATCGATATGGAGACGTCTGTATTTATCCTCGAGAGGCTGCAGAACCTTTAGGAAAATTCCGTATTCTTGAAATTCTTGTCGTGCGAATTTGTTGATCCGAGTACTAAACTTCTGTTATTCTATTCTCTCATAGATGGTGAGGACACGAGCGACCGGTCAGGATGGACGACCACCAGTACCACCAGCTGGAGCCACTAGAGGCCGAGGACGCGGTCGAGGCCGTGGAAGGGGCAGAGGTGCAGCCCACACAGCAGCTGGGGCAGCACCTGCAGATCCACCAGCCGCTCCAGTTCAGGAGCAGGTCCCAGTTGTGGACACTCCAGCAGCACCAGCTGTGCCAATTGTGATTCCGGGTCTTCATGAGACCTTGGCCCAGATCTTGACAGTATGTACGAGTCTTGCTCAGGCGGTCGCGGTTTCTACTGCCGCAGCCACTTCTCAGGCAGGGGGAGGCTCTCAGACTCCCGCCGCCCGCACATCAGATCAGGTGGTTCAGGGATTGCAGACACCGGAGGCACCACTAGCCCAGCCGGTGGCAGCTGCTTAGGGTTACGTAGCTCCAATTATGCTAGAGGACAAGCAGCGTAGATTGGAGAGGTTTGGCAGACTCCAGCCTCCTACTTTTAGTGGTGCTGAGGGCAAGGATGCCCAAGGTTTCTTAGACAGATGTCAGAGAATTCTTCGCACCTCAGGTCTTTTGGAGACCAGCGGGGTTTCATTCACGACCTTTCAGTTTACTGGAGCTGCCTTCACTTGGTGGGAGGCATATGAGAGGCGTAGGCCTGTTGGTTCGGCACCTCTGACTTGGCAGCAGTTCTCTGCTCTATTTCTGGAGAAGTATGTTCCACAGTCCCATAGGGAGGAGCTGCGTAGGCAGTTCGAGCAGTTACGACAGGGGGAGATGATTGTTACTTAGTACGAGATGAGGTTCTCTGAGTAGCTCGACATGCTATTTGGCTGGTTGCTACGGAGAGAGAGAGGATCAGGAGGTTTTTTGATGGCCTCACCTACCAGCTTCGGGTTCTCATTACTAGGGAGAGAGTGTCAGGTGCTACGTTTGAGGAGGTTGTGGATATTGCTCGTGATATTGAGTCAGTTCGTCACTAGGAGCGCGAGGAGAGGGAGGCCAAGAGGCCTCGAGGTCATGGTAGTTTTGGGGGTGCTCCTTCGAGGGGCCAGTATCAGCACGAGAGAGGCCGTCAGTTCAGGCATGCTCAGTCAGCTCGCCCAGGTTATCGTGGGGCATCATCAGGCCATGGTTCTCACGGTTCTGAGCAGGTTCATTCCTCACTCAGTGCACTTCCAGCCCAGGGTTCGTCCCGTGCTCCGTCAGTTCAGGATTCTTCTACGCCAGGTGTGTCTGCTAGTCATTCCGGTGCTAGGGGTTCCAATCAGTCCCCGTCTCCAGCACCCGGGAGTTGCTTTGAGTGGGGAGAGATACGTCACATATGGAGGCAGTGTCCTCATCGTCTTGGGGGTTTATCTCAGCAGAGGGGTCAGCCATCAGCCTCAGCCCCAGCCACTTCACCACCCACCCAGCTAGCTAGGGGTGGAGGACAGTCATCTAGGGGTTGCCCCAGATGGGGAGGTCGATCGGATGGTGGTCAGGCCTGCTTCTATGCACTTCCAGCTAGGCCTGATGCGATTGCTTCAGATGCGGTGATTACAGGTATTATCTCAGTCTGCCGCAGGGATGCTTCTGTGTTATTTGACCTGGGTTCTACTTTCTCTTATGTGTCGTCTTATTTTGCCCATTATTTGGATATGCCCTGCGAGTCCCTCGTTTCTTCTGTTCACGTCTCTACGCCGGTGGGCGATACAGTTGTGGTAGATCGTGTGTACCGGTCGTGCGTTATGTCTATTGAGGGTCTGGAGACCCGAGTGGATCTATTGTTGTTATGTATGGTGGACTTCAATGTTATTTTTTGCATGGACTGGTTGTGTCCGTACCGGGCTATTCTGGACTATCATGCCAAGACAGTGACTTTGGCTATGCCTGGTGTGCCACGGATTGACTGGCGAGGTTCGGCCTATTATGTCCCCAACAGGGTGATTTCTTTCTTGAAGGCCCAACGTATGGTTGAGAAAGGTTGTCTTTCATATCTAGCCTTTGTGAGATATGTCGGTACAGAGGCTCCCAATATTGATGCTGTTCCAGTTGTGAGGGATTTTCCCGATGTATTTCCTGCAGACCTGTCGGGCATGCCACCGATATAGATTTTGGTATTGACCTGGTGTCGGACACTCGGCCCATTTCTGTTCCACCATATCAAATGTCACCAGCAGAGTTGAAGGAGTTAAAGGAGCAGCTTCAGGAACTCCTGGATAAGGGGTTCATTCGTCCTAGTGTGTCACCGTGGGGTGCGCCGGTTCTCTTTGTGAAGAAGAAGGATGGCACAATGGGAATGTGCATTGATTACAAGCAGTTGAACAAGGTAACAATTAAGAACAAGTATCCTTTGCCTCGTATCAATGATTTGTTCGACCAACATCAATGAGCGAGAATGTTCTCCAAGATTGATCTCCATTCAGGTTATCACCAGTTGAAGATCAGGGACTCAAATATTCTTAAGACAGCTTTCAGGACACGATATGGTAATTATGAGTTCTTGGTGATGTCTTTCGGGCTGGCCAATGCTCCAGCAACATTCATGCATATGATGAACAGCGTGTTCCGGACGTATCTCGACTCGTTTGTCATAGTCTTCGTTGATGGTATTCTGGTATTCTCGCGTAGTCAGAAGGAGCACGCGGAGCATTTGAGAGTGGTGTTGCAAAGATTGAGAGAGGAGAAGCTTTATGCAAAGTTCTCCAAATGTGAGTTTTGGCTCAGCTCAGTGGCTTTCTTGGGGTCCACGTGGTGTCCAGCGAGGGTATTCAGGTTGATCNCATTGGATGTTGTAGGATAATTTCGATTTCTAGCTGTTCAGTCACATCTGTTGGTTCAAGGTCTAGCTACTGGAATTTCAGAGATCTATTGGTTCTATTTCGAGTGGTTTTTAGGTTCAATTGAGTCATTTTAGGCCAATCAGTTGGTATAGTCCTTTGGTAGTGTGTTACTGGTTCTGGTGAAGCTGTATTTTGGTTCAAATTACTCCTATTTGCTGGTCGTTGCTGTTTGTGATTGCTGATGCTATCTTGGAGTAATTCGATAGTCGAGCTGTTGTTTTCCTGCTGCTGATCTTCTTTCTTCTGTTGTGACTCGATTTACCAGGTACACATTTGAACCATGAATGGATGTCGCTTTGAGTTGAGGTACTGAAGTGAAATGCACACTCATTTGCTATCTGATATTTGCGTGTTTATACTGTCATAGTAGAAGAGGCGATCTATAATCTGTACTTGTTTAGTTTATACTGGATTTGAGTGATTTAGGTTTAAACTGTGTACTGGGCTGTATAATTTGAATTTTGGACTGTTAAAACTGTTGTAAATAGACTATATGACTGAACTATAAAGCTGAGTTTAGTGGTAGATTATGTTAGGCTCATAGGTTGGCTTGATGCTTATCTTGCCTGTTTTGAATTGCTGGTGTGCATAACTGAACTATAATCCTGTTTCACATGATTTAATATGGATGTATGATAATTGATTTAGTTAGATAAAGATGAATATGTTAATTAGTTGGTAGTTTAGATATTAGAGTGAAATACAGGTATGATTTCTCGGTCTTCCTTATATGAGCGCATCAGAGAGCGCCAGTATGATGATCCTCATTTGCTTATCCTTAAGGACATAGTTCAGCATGATGATGCCAGAG
>NW_017683748.1:0-3123 GCF_001879085.1 Nicotiana attenuata
GGAATGGAGGCCCTATGTCATAAAAGGCACAACTTAGGGATTGGAGCCTTAATGTTGGAAAAAGGCGACTAGGGAATGGAGGCCCTATGTCTAAAAAGGCTCAACTCAGGGATTGGAGCCCTAATGTTGGCAAAAGGCGACTACGGAATGGAGGCCCAATGTCTAAAATGGCACAACACAGGGATTGGATCCCTAATATTGGCAAAAGGCGACTAGGGAATGGAGGCCCTATGTGTAAAAAGGCTCAACTCAGGGATTGGAGCCCTAATGTTGGCAAAAGGCGACTAGGGAATGGAGGCCCTATGTCTAAAAAGGCACAACTCAGGGATTGGAGCCCTAATGTTGGCAAAAGGCGACTAGGGAATGGAGGCCCTATGTCTAAAAAGGCACAACTCAGGGATTGGAGCCCTAATGTTGGCAAAAGGCGACTAGGGAATGGAGGCCCTATGTCTAAAAAGGCACAACTCAGGGATTGGAGCCCTAATGTTGGCAAAAGGCGACTAGGGAATGGAGGCCCTATGTCTAAAAAGGCACAACTCAGGGATTGGAGCCCTAATGTTGGCAAAAGGCGACTAGGGAATGGAGGCCCTATGTCTAAAAAGGCACAACTCAGGGATTGGAGCCCTAATGTTGGCAAAAGGCGACTAGGGAATGGAGGCCCTATGTCTAAAAAGGCACAACTCAGGGATTGGAGCCCTAATGTTGGCAAAAGGCGACTAGGGAATGGAGGCCCTATGTCTAAAAAGGCACAACTCAGGGATTGGAGCCCTAATGTTGGCAAAAGGCGACTAGGGAATGGAGGCCCTATGTCTAAAAAGGCACAACTCAGGGATTGGAGCCCTAATGTTGGCAAAAGGCGACTAGGGAATGGAGGCCCTATGTCTAAAAAGGCACAACTCAGGGATTGGAGCCCTAATGTTGGCAAAAGGCGACTAGGGAATGGAGGCCCTATGTCTAAAAAGGCACAACTCAGGGATTGGAGCCCTAATGTTGGCAAAAGGCGACTAGGGAATGGAGGCCCTATGTCTAAAAAGGCACAACTCAGGGATTGGAGCCCTAATGTTGGCAAAAGGCGACTAGGGAATGGAGGCCCTATGTCTAAAAAGGCACAACTCAGGGATTGGAGCCCTAATGTTGGCAAAAGGCGACTAGGGAATGGAGGCCCTATGTCTAAAAAGGCACAACTCAGGGATTGGAGCCCTAATGTTGGCAAAAGGCGACTAGGGAATGGAGGCCCTATGTCTAAAAAGGCACAACTCAGGGATTGGAGCCCTAATGTTGGCAAAAGGCGACTAGGGAATGGAGGCCCTATGTCTAAAAAGGCACAACTCAGGGATTGGAGCCCTAATGTTGGCAAAAGGCGACTAGGGAATGGAGGCCCTATGTCTAAAAAGGCACAACTCAGGGATTGGAGCCCTAATGTTGGCAAAAGGCGACTAGGGAATGGAGGCCCTATGTCTAAAAAGGCACAACTCAGGGATTGGAGCCCTAATGTTGGCAAAAGGCGACTAGGGAATGGAGGCCCTATGTCTAAAAAGGCACAACTCAGGGATTGGAGCCCTAATGTTGGCAAAAGGCGACTAGGGAATGGAGGCCCTATGTCTAAAAAGGCACAACTCAGGGATTGGAGCCCTAATGTTGGCAAAAGGCGACTAGGGAATGGAGGCCCTATGTCTAAAAAGGCACAACTCAGGGATTGGAGCCCTAATGTTGGCAAAAGGCGACTAGGGAATGGAGGCCCTATGTCTAAAAAGGCACAACTCAGGGATTGGAGCCCTAATGTTGGCAAAAGGCGACTAGGGAATGGAGGCCCTATGTCTAAAAAGGCACAACTCAGGGATTGGAGCCCTAATGTTGGCAAAAGGCGACTAGGGAATGGAGGCCCTATGTCTAAAAAGGCACAACTCAGGGATTGGAGCCCTAATGTTGGCAAAAGGCGACTAGGGAATGGAGGCCCTATGTCTAAAAAGGCACAACTCAGGGATTGGAGCCCTAATGTTGGCAAAAGGCGACTAGGGAATGGAGGCCCTATGTCTAAAAAGGCACAACTCAGGGATTGGAGCCCTAATGTTGGCAAAAGGCGACTAGGGAATGGAGGCCCTATGTCTAAAAAGGCACAACTCAGGGATTGGAGCCCTAATGTTGGCAAAAGGCGACTAGGGAATGGAGGCCCTATGTCTAAAAAGGCACAACTCAGGGATTGGAGCCCTAATGTTGGCAAAAGGCGACTAGGGAATGGAGGCCCTATGTCTAAAAAGGCACAACTCAGGGATTGGAGCCCTAATGTTGGCAAAAGGCGACTAGGGAATGGAGGCCCTATGTCTAAAAAGGCACAACTCAGGGATTGGAGCCCTAATGTTGGCAAAAGGCGACTAGGGAATGGAGGCCCTATGTCTAAAAAGGCACAACTCAGGGATTGGAGCCCTAATGTTGGCAAAAGGCGACTAGGGAATGGAGGCCCTATGTCTAAAAAGGCACAACTCAGGGATTGGAGCCCTAATGTTGGCAAAAGGCGACTAGGGAATGGAGGCCCTATGTCTAAAAAGGCACAACTCAGGGATTGGAGCCCTAATGTTGGCAAAAGGCGACTAGGGAATGGAGGCCCTATGTCTAAAAAGGCACAACTCAGGGATTGGAGCCCTAATGTTGGCAAAAGGCGACT
The DNA here is from genome assembly GCF_001879085.1 of Nicotiana attenuata. Classification (NCBI taxonomy): domain Eukaryota; kingdom Viridiplantae; phylum Streptophyta; class Magnoliopsida; order Solanales; family Solanaceae; genus Nicotiana; species Nicotiana attenuata. The sequence goes on from NW_017683748.1 coordinate 2,663, forward strand.
AGGGAATGGAGGCCCTATGTCTAAAAAGGCACAACTCAGGGATTGGAGCCCTAATGTTGGCAAAAGGCGACTAGGGAATGGAGGCCCTATGTCTAAAAAGGCTCAACTCAGGGATTGGAGCCCTAATGTTGGCAAAAGGCGACTGGGGAATGGAGGCCCTATGTCTAGAAAGGCACAACTCAGGGATTGGAGTCCTAATGTTGGCAAAAGGCGACTAGGGAATGGAGTCCCTATGTCTAAAAAGGCTAACTCAGGGATTAGAACCCTAATGTTGGCAAAAGGCGACTAGGGAATAGAGGCACTATGTCTAAAAAGGAAAAACTCAGAGATTGGAGCCCTAATATTGGCAAAAGGCGATTAGGGAGTGGAGGCCCTATGTCTAAAATGGCACAACTCAGGGATTGGAGCCCTAATATTGGCAAAAGGCTACTAGGGAATGGAGGCCCTATGTCTAAAAAGGC
>NW_017683748.1:7972-8207 GCF_001879085.1 Nicotiana attenuata
AATGTTGGCAAAAGGCGACTAGGGAATGGAGTCCCTATGTCTAAAAAGGCTCAACTCAGGGATTGGAGCCCTAATGTTGGCAAAAAGCGACTAGGGAATGGAGGCACTATGTCTAAAAAGGCAGAACTCAGAGATTGGAGCCCTAATGTTGGCAAAAGGCGACTAGGGAGTGGAGGCTCTATGTCTAAAATGGCACAACTCAGGGATTGGAGCCCTAATATTGGCAAAAGGCTAC
>NW_017683749.1:0-3395 GCF_001879085.1 Nicotiana attenuata
GGTTTATGTTCTGTAAATACTCCCTCAAGTTCTTAATATCAACCCTAGGTGATTTCAAGCCTTCTAAAGTGATTCTAGTGCCAAAAAAAAACACTAATTGATTGCTAGTTTCGCTTCCTTGTTGTTGTGGCAGAATTGGAGGGATATTTCGTGGAGAATTAAGGTCAAATTGGAGTTGTTCTTTCTGTATAAAGGTAAGGAACCTCTTAATCTATATGTATTTAAGATTATCCAAGTTACGGCTAAGTCATTGAAGCTAGAACTTGTGAAATATATATCGAAAGGCTTGGTAGTAATGTTATCGGTTGGTGGACTGTTTTGGGATGCTCAATATGATTATTATTGATGTTGTTTGGGCTGTTTGGTGATTGTTTGGAATTGTGTGAAGTCATATATATAGGGGAGGTGCTGTCCGTTTCATCGTAAAATAGGTTGTGGTCGATACATAATAGTTATGACGCTTGAATGGTAACTATAGTATCGTTTCTCTTATTGTAGACTAAGGAGTCGTGAAAATTGCATAGCTTGAGATTGGGGCAGTATATACAAGGTATGTGAGGCTATCCCTTTCCTTCCTTTGCACGACTCCGATTGTACATAATGTAATGAACGAGCTTCCAAAGATACTCTACTCTTAGAAGCTAGCAGTACTTACATTGTTTCCCCTCTTATGGAACGATTGATGTTGATGTTGCTTCTCTTATTCTTATGTTGTCAATGTTATTGGTACTTCCTGATTCTTATAAGGTTCATGGTGAAGAGTTAGTCCTAATAACGTGTACAGAGGATACCGACCTTACGTCACTCCGAAAGGTTTAGAACGTGAGTTCATGAGTCGAACATGCATTATATATATGTATCTATTTTACTCTACCGAGCCGCGCTATAGTCGGCCGGGTACGGCACCTATTGTGCAACCACTGATCAGTTGGGTTTTACCGAGCTCCACGTGGCCGGGTACGTTTTTACCGAGCCTATTACGGCCGGGTACGATATGATGATGATGATGCCCACAGAGGCGTATGTTTTAAAAGTTTATGTATATATACATATGTATCACGCATTTCATGTCAGTAGCCTTAGAGGTACCCAGATGTTACAGGTTGTTTATTCTCTATCCCTGCTTACATTACTGTTCGTACTTATGGTTCCCTGCCTTACATACTCAGTACTTTATTCGTACTGACGTCCTTTTATTTGTGGACGCTGCATGTCGTGCTGCAGGTCCTGATAGACAGGCAGGCACAGCTCCCCCACCATAGTAGGCTGTCCAGTTCAGCGGTGATTGGCGAGATCCCTTCTTCGGACTTGCCTTGGTCTTGGTATGCATTTTTGTTATAGATATTATGGGTATGTCGGGGCCCTGTTCCGGCTATGTTGCAACACTTATGTTCCTTTAGAGGCTCATAGACAGGTGTCGACTCATGTATAGTTTGGTAGGCCTTGTCGGCTGGTTTTTGTTGTATAGTCTCTCATGGTAGTGTGGTAGCTCGTACCTTATATATAGTTTCTTGATTGTCTAGTCATCCCATGTTATGTATGTTCATGCCATCATATTTTATTGTTGGTTGTCCATGACCCATGTCTACCATTTATATTGATTTCGTCAGCCCTAAAAGATAATAAAGAAGGTTAGATAAAATGTATGTTGGTACTCGGTAAGTATGGCCGGGTGCTAGTCATGGCCCTCCAGTTTGGGTCGTGACAAACTTGGTATCAGAGCAAGTCTGTCCTAGGGATTGTCTATGAGCCGTGTCTAGTAGAGTCTTGATTATGGATGTGTAGCGCGCCACATTTATAATCAGGAGGCTACATGACATCTAGGGTTGTTACCTTCTTCCTGAATCTAGATCGTGCGTAGAGTTGAGTTGTAAGTGTTCATCTTTAATATTCACCTTGTTTTCTTTCAGCGATGCCTTCGACTAGGAAGCAAACAATTAGTAGACGGCTTGATACAGCTGCGGGGGAGGGTACCAGTCAGGTGCCCCAAGCCAGAGCGGGCCAAAGTGAGGCTCAGAGTGAGATGCCGTCTCATACCTCATCTACTCCGTCTCCTCCAGAGGATATTAGAAGGAACCTAGCACCTCCAGTTCCTCCGTCTGGCACTACAGACCAGGATATGCGGAGTGCTTTGCAGTTATTGACTAGCTTGGTAGCTGCTCAGGCTCAGAGGCAGAATACAGGTGCTGCTGATAAACCAGTTAGTACGAGAGTTCGTGATTTTATTAATTTAGACCCTCTTGTGTTTACCGGATCAGATCCGAAGGAGGGCCCGCAGACTTTTATTGATCAGGTTCATCGTACACTGCGGGTTATGCATACTAGTGATACAGAGGCAGTAGAGTTGGCTTCTTATCGGCTACGGGATTTAGCGATTCTCTGGTATGATAGTTGGGAGAGATCTAGGGGTCCGAACGCTCCTCCAGCTGTGTGGAAGGAATTTTCTGAGGCCTTTCTTCGTCACTACTTGCCAGTTGAGATACGACGAGCTAGAGCTGATAAGTTCTTGAACCTTAGACAAGGTAATATGAGTGTGCGAGAGTATAGTATGCAGTTTGATTCTTTAGCAAGGTATGCTCCCCATATAGTAGCAGAGATGAGTGATAGGGTGCATCTGTTCGTGAACGGGTTGGGACCACATCTGATAAATGAGTGCACGACAGCGTCCTTGGTGGAGGGCATGGATATTTCCCGTATTCAGGCTTATGCCCAGACCCTAGAGGATCGTAAGCGCCAGCAAAGGGCAGATAGGGAGCAGGATATGGGCCAGCATAAGCGGGCGAGAATTGCAGGGTATTCTGATGACTTCAGAGGCAATGTCAGGCCCCAGTCTTCGAGGAGTTCGGCGCCATCTGTAGCTAGTGCTCCTCCACAATTCCAGAGGCCTCGATATGATCGATTTACCTATTCAGGTCCAGGCCAGAGTTCGCGGGCATCAGGCTCGCAATATCACAGAGATACTAATCAGACGAGACCCCTAACACCACGTTGTGATCAGTGCGGTAAGGCCCACTTTGGACTGTGCCGTCGAGGTTCTGATGCGTGCTATTCTTGCGGACAACCTGGCCATATGATACGGGATTGTCCTAACAGAGGAGTTGGTGGTATGGCTCAGCCGACTGGATCTGTGTCTGGTTCTTCCTCATCAATTCGACCTCCAGCACGGGGTTTTCAGCAGTCGACAGGTCGAGGTAGAGGTAGAGGTGCAGTGCAGAGTTCGAGTGGTGCTCAAAATCGAACCTATTCTCTAGTAGGTCGACAGGATCTCGAGTCATCTCCAGATGTTGTTACAGGTATATTGTCTGTGTTTTCTTATGATGTATACGCGCTGATTGATCCGGGATCTACATTATCATATGTTACACCCTTTGTGGCTAATAAGTTTGGCATTGAAC
>NW_017683749.1:7113-8206 GCF_001879085.1 Nicotiana attenuata
TGCACAAGCTGCTAGGTGACAATAGGTCGGGTCACCTACTTGGTTAAATGATAGCCCAAAAAGAGGCAATTTCGGGTCAGACAAAGAGCCCATTAAAAGGCTTATCTTCTGCAATATATCCCTCATTATATTTCACAAATAACCAGACCTAAACCCCTGCAAACTTCCTCCCAAAAATTATCCACAAACCCTAATTGATTTTCCCTCTCTTTCAAGTTCAAATTGGGTGGTAAACCCTAGAGTTTGAAGAACCAAGATAAGGGCTGAGTTATCCAACAAGTAAGACTAAGGAGTCGTGAAAATTGCATAGCTTGAGATTGGGGCAGTATATACAAGGTATGTGAGGCTATCCCTTTCCTTCTTTTGCACGACTCCGATTGTACATAATGTAATGAACGAGCTTCCAAAGATACTCTACTCTTAGAAGCTAGCAGTACTTACATTGTTTCCCCTCTTATGGAACGATTGATGTTGATGTTGCTTCTCTTATTCTTATGTTATCAATGTTATTGGTACTTCCTGATTCTTATAAGGTTCATGGTGAAGAGTTAGTCCTAATAACGTGTACAGAGGATACCGACCTTACGTCACTCCGAAAGGTTTAGAACGTGAGTCCATGAGTCGAGCATGCATTATATATAAGTATCTATTTTACTCTACCGAGCCGCGCTATAGTCGGCCGGGTACGGCACCTATTGTGCAACCACTGATCAGTTGGGTTTTATCGAGCTCCACGTGGCCGGGTACGTTTTTACCGAGCCTATTACGGCCGGGTACGATATGATGATGATGATGCCCACGGAGGCGTATGTTTTAAAATTTTATGTATATATACATATGTATCACGCATTTCATGTCAGTAGCCCTTAGAGGTAACCAGATGTTACAGGTTGTTTATTCTCTATCCCTGCTTACATTACTGTTCGTACTTATGGTTCCCTACCTTACATACTCAGTACTTTATTCGTACCGACGTCCTTTTATTTGTGGACGCTGCACGTCGTGCTGCAGGTCCTGATAGACAGGCAGGCGCAGCTCCCCCACCATAGTAGGCTGTCCAGTTCAGCGGTGATTGGCGAGATCCCCTTCTTCG
>NW_017683750.1:0-3274 GCF_001879085.1 Nicotiana attenuata
GTATAAATTGGTTACCCTTTGCCGGGATATTATATTTTGATATTAGTTTTCCCTTGCCGGGTTTGATTGTTGTACTATTGGTTCCCTTTGCCGGGATATTATGTTTTGATATTAGTTTTCCCTTGCCGGGGTTTGATTGTTGTACTATTGTTCCCCTTGCCGGGATTTTAATGTGATTTCATTTATTTCCTTGCCCTTATTTCTTGTGATAGTTGTTTGGGTGAGGAAGAGTGATAAAGCACGAAGGGCCATTCCGTGCCATATTTTGATTATATTTGCACGAAGGGTCATTCCGTGCCATGTTTTGATTATATTTGCACGAAGGGTCATTCCGTGCCATGTTCTGACTATATTTGCACGAAGGGTCATTCCGTGCCATGTTATGAGAGTTATGTGAGGAAAAGCACGAAGGGTGATGCCGTGCACTTTATTTGATTGCTTTTGGTGAGGATGAGAGTAAAAGCACGAAGGTTGATGCCGTGCAACTGTTGTTATCCTGCTTTGTTAATTATTGTGGTGCCCTGTTTCTTACTTAAGTTGATGACTTCTATATCCGGATTGTACTCCCCCATAGCATGTTTCCCTCCCCTTTTAACTGTTTAGTTTCGGTATTTCTTTCCTTTTATTGCATATATATATATATATATATTGAACTGCACAGGTTGATTTGGTAGTCCTGTCTAGCCTCGTCACTACTTCGCCGGGGTTAGGCCAGGCACTTACCAGCACATGGGGTCGGTTGTGCTGATTCTACACTCTGCGCTCTTTTTGCGCAGATACAGGTTTCGGACAGCATCAGCAGTAGTAGTGTGAGTGTTCGCATTCCGACCATCGAGACACCGAGGTAGCCTTGCAGGCGTCCGCAGGACCCGACGTCTCCTCTATCTTTATTTTCATTCTGTTATCTCATGTATTCGAGACAAACAGTTTTATATTTCTTTCAAACGGTTGTGTTTAGTATTCTTAGAAGGTTCGTGAGTATTGTGACACCAGTTCTTGGGTAGTGAATTATGTTTGGATTTCTGTATCGCATCTAGTAACATTTACTAAGTCTTCCGCTAAATTAATTTATTCCGCTGTAATCATATTATTATTGCTAAATGTTTTAAAATAAGAGTTGAAAAAAAAATGGAAAGATAAGTAAGAGTTGGCTTGCCTAGCTCCCACTAGTAGGCGCCATCACGACTCCCGATGGTGGGAAATCCGGGTCGTGACAAGTTGGTATCAGAGCTCTAGGTTACATAGGTCTCACAACTCACGAACAAGCTTAGTAGAGTCTAAGGGATCGGTACGGAGACGTCTGTACTTATCTCAGAGAGGCTACGGAGTTAGGAAAAGTTTCACATTTGTTCTTTCTTGTCGTGCGGTTCTGTTTCTCAAAGCTAATTGAATTTCTACTCGTCTTCCCACGAGTGGCGAAGTCACGTACCTCTTCTTCAGCCGAACAACGGCACATGCCGGTGATAGATCAACAAACTCTTCGCTACCACCTTCAGCGGTGCATCTTTTGAGGACCCACGAGATTTTCTTGACTGTTGCTATGAGGTATTGCAGAACGTGAGAATAGTCGAAAGCGAGAGGGTTGATTTTGCTGTTCTTCGGATGACAAATAGAGGCAGTGGAAAGATAATGTATTTACCAGACCAGTTGTGGTTCCAACGGAAGATGCAAATGTATCAAGAGATCACCTATTGGATCGTATGTTCATGTCTTATGTCAGTTTTGGCTTGGAATGTATATATATGGTACGGAAAGGTTTCCCAATAATTTATACATATTTAAGGCTTGGTACTTTGCAGGGGGTAAGGTTGGAACTTGTGGTAAGTCTGCCTCCTTAATAATCCAACACTTTAGTGTCAAGAGAGTTAGGGAAACAACTTTAAGTTTATAAACGGTCTATTCAGTGTGGCACTCACGGTTGCGAATTTGGGGTGCTTTGGAGGAAATATAGTGGTAGAAGACCTTCTCGACTATGTGGTTTGTGCCAAGATTTATCTGTATGGAGTTTTACCTTTATGATCGTTATGCGTAAATAGGGTAAGAATCGCCCCCAAAGAATAATGAAGAGTATGTGAATAAATGGGGTAGCTCAGCAGTGTTAAGCCAGCATAGCAAAAGAGGAAATTGGCCGTCGATTTTGTGACAATTCTATGAAGAGGGCAGACCGGCCAATGCAACACTACCTACTCAGCTTACATGACCATCCAGTGGTAGTGGTGAGGATGTTAGAGGTGGAGGTGAGAATCCTAGAGGTGGAGACCCAACCGTTGATATAATTTCTATGGTATGGCTGAGGTCACTACACCAGATGGTGTCATCACATGTACAATTCTGATCGCTATAAAAACGATATTTTTCCTTAATTTGATTTGGTTTTGAAAAATTGAGGCGAGTCCTCTTAATATGCTCCACTCATGAGTGAGCTTCGTAATCCTCAAATCTACTTATGTGAATGCTCACGTTGGGCTATTATATGGAGATAGATATCCCTCTCATTATGTGTTGGTCACTAAGAATATCCACGAGGCTAAGAGTGACTTTCTATTACTTACTACAGTGGGTTTTGATGTAATTTCAGGATAATTAATTTCAATTGTCAATTATACGCCCTATCGGTATGAGGGTTCACTATATGTTGTCATTTTCTTTGACGGAATTATTGAAAAAGAAGAAAGATGAAAAATTTCAGTTGGCACAATGTGCAAATACTTGTGATTCAAGAGTTGAGGACGAGATCCTCAAATTTTTTTTTATAATGTGAAATATTTTAACCGAGCTACAAGCTGCGGTGGAGGTTATATAAGGACAAGGTCCTGGTGGTGAAAAGTTTATGTGTTTAAAATTCTCCTTTTATGAAATTAAAATTTTTGTACTATATTTTAAATGGGAGTCATGCCTGTTAGGCTTATTTGACAATTCTTGTATAATTTCTATTCACATTTAGCCATTTCTGTTTTTGATATATACTTTATGGTGCGTTGTCGGGTTGTGGAAATATTGCTAGGAGTTGTTTTGGTATCACACTGACAGGTGGATAGGCCCAATTACAGGGGAGACTCTGCCGAAGTTTCTGAAAAACTTGGGAGTTAGGAGAATTTGGAATATTGAGATGTGCAAATAAAGAGATAAGTTACATTATGAGTTCCTGGCCATGTCTTTTGGGCTGACAAATGCCCCAGCAGCTCTTATGGATTTGATGAACCAAGTGTTCATACCTTATTTAGACTTGCTCGTGATAGTCTTCATTGATGACATATGGATATACTCCCACAGC
>NW_017683750.1:4358-8206 GCF_001879085.1 Nicotiana attenuata
TGCACGGTCGCTCGCTCTTCATTATTGGAGCGTATCCGCGATCGGCAGTTTGACGATCCTCATTTATGTGTCCTTAAAGACACGGTTCAGCGAGGAGGTGCCAAGCAGGTCACCTTAGATGCTGATGGAGTTTTGAGATTGCAAGGGCGTATTCGTGTGCCAAATGTTGATGGACTTCGAGAATTGATTTTAGAGGAAGCTCACAGTTCCCGGTATTCTATTCATCCAGGCGCAACAAAGATGTATCAGGATATTGTGGCATATGTAGCGCGGTGTTTGAACTGTCAACATGTTAAATATGAGCATCAGAAACCTGGTGGTTTATTTCAGAGAATTGAGCTTCCTGAGTGGAAGTGGGAGCAGATCACTATGGACTTCGTTACTGGCCTTCCGATGACTCGGAAGAAGTTTGATGCTGTTTGGGTTATTGTGGATAGGCTGACCAAGTCAGCGCATTTTGTTCCGGTTGCCACAACCTATTCGTCCGAGAGGTTAGCGGGGATTTATATCAAGGAGATTGTTCGCCTTCATGGGGTGCCTATATCTATCATTTCGGATCGAGGTCTGCAGTTTACCTCGCATTTCTGGAAGGCGTTTCAGAAAGAGTTGGGCACCCAAGTTCAGCTGAGCACAGCATTTCATCCTCAGACGGACGGTCAGTCCGAGAGGACTATTCAGATTTTAGAAGATATTCTCCGAGCCTGTGTTATTGATTATGGAGGTTCGTGGCATCAGTTCCTGCCTTTGGCAGAGTTTGCCTATAATAACAGCTATCAATCGAGCATCCAGATGGCTCCTTATGAAGCTTTGTATGGTAGACGGTGTCGATCTCCGATTGGATGGTTTGAGTCGGGAGAAGCTCGGTTATTGGGTACAGACTTAGTTCAGGAGGCCTTAGATAAGGTCAAGATCATTCAAGAGAGGCTTCGTTCAGCTCAGTCTAGGCAGAAGAGTTATGCAGACCGTAAGGTTCGAGATGTAGCTTTCATGATCGGAGAGCGAGTATTGCTCCGGGTGTCGCCTATAAAGGGCGTGTTGAGATTTGGAAAGAAGGGCAAGCTTAGCCCTAGGTACATTGGTCCGTTTGAGATTCTTGATCGAGTAGGAGAGGTGGCTTATAGGCTTGCATTGCCACCTAGCTTATCAGCCGTGCATCCAGTTTTTCATGTGTCTATGCTTCGGAGGTATCACGGCGATCCTACCCATGTATTAGACTTCAGCACTGTCCAGTTGGACAAAGATTTATCTTATAAGGAGGAGCCGGTAGCCATTCTAGACCGGCAGATCCGTCAGTTGAGATCTAGGAGTTTTCCCTCTATTCGTGTTCAGTGGAGAGGTCAGCCCCCTGAGGCCTCGACCTGGGAGTCCGAGTCCGATATGCGGAGCCGTTATCCACATCTGTTCCCCGACTCAGGTACTTCTTTCTTTTGTCCGTTCGAGGACGAACGGTTGTTTTAGAGGTGGAGGATGTGACGATCCAAAGGGTCATCACCTACTTCCTCATCCATTCCGTGCTTTCGAGGCCTTAAAACCTTATTTTTACTTGCCTCGATTTGCGTGCGCAGTCTGAGCGCGTAGCTGGAAAGCTTTTATGTTGAAATATGTGAATTTCGTGAAAAATTTGAAGAATTTTGATATTAATATGATTATAGTTGACTTTGGTCAACATTTTTGGTAAACGGACCCGGACCCGAGATTGGACGGTCCCGGAAGGTCCGTAGAAAAATATGGGACTCGGGCATGTGCCCGGAATCGAATTCCGAGGTCTAGAGCCCGAGATATGAATTTTTTTCGTGAAATTGTTTTTCTGAAATTTTTAAGGAAAATGGAAATAAAAATTTATTAAATGACTATGGTATCGGGCTCGTATTTTGGTTCCGACGCCCGGTACAAGTCTTAAATATGTGGTAAGCACTTTCTGTGAAGTTTGGTCGAAATCGGACATCATTTGACGTGTTTCGGACCTAAATATCTAAAGTTTGAAGTTTATGAAATTATAATGAAAAAATCATGTGCTTTGAGGCTTGATTCTATGTAAATGATGTTATTTTGGCGATTTAATCGCACGAGCAAGTCCGTAGGATGTTTTCGAGGTTGTGTACATGTTTGGTTTGGAGCCCCGAGGGCTCGGGTGAGTTTTGGTAGGCATCGGATTGCATTTCCTCATTTTTGAAAAGCTGGTATTCCCCAGTTCTGGTATCTTCGCATTTGCGAAGAAGTACTCGCAAATGCGGCAACTCGATCGCAAATGCGAAGAAGGGGAAGTCTGGGCCGGATCGCAAATGCGAAGAGGGGGAAATGGGCTGGGGTCGCAAAAGCGACGCCCATGTTCGCAAATGCGAGAGGGCCCAGATAGCAAAAGCGATCGATACTTCGCAAATGCGAAGTCTGTGCCCTGGCCCAGTGTTCGCAAATGCGAACCAAGGATCGCAATTCCCAGCCCTGTCTTGTTCGCAAATGCGAACCAAGGCTCGCAATTCCCATATCCGAGGCCCAGCAAATTTTATACTTAGTCAAATTTTCATCACTTTCCACCATTCTTTCAAAACCCAAACACCATAGGCGAATTTTCAAGAGCAAACTTCATCCCAAATCACTTGTAAGTTGAGTTTTACTCAATTCTTTCAATCTTTAACATCATTAAACATGTTTTCCACTTGAAATCAAAGATTTTCATGGGTAAAATTGGGATTTTTGGGTAGAACCTAGGTTTTCTATAAATTGGGGAGTTGGTCCTCGATTTGAGGTCCGATTTCAAAACAAATTATATATTTGAACTCGTGGGGGGATGGGTAGCCAGATTTTGGTTCGAACCTCGAGTTTTGACCACGTAGGCCCGAGGGCGATTTTGAAATTTTTGGGAAAAACTTGGGAAACTCATTTTTATGCATTCAAATTGATTCATATAATGTTTATTAAAGTAATTGAGCAATTTGTGATTAGATTCGAGCGAATTGGAGGTGGAACCGCGAGGTAAAGCAATAGTTGAGGATTAAGTGGATTTCAAGGCTTTGAGGTAAGTGTTTGGTTTAACCCTAGCTTGAGGGAATAGGAGTTGAGTCTTGTTGCTAATTGCTATGTGATCGAGTACGATGTATAGGCATGGTGACGAGTATCTATACATTGGTGTCTAGCATGACCGTGAGTCCTTATAATGTGATTACCATGAACTTGTTGTGAACTCCGTGTTTATTGGAGTATTTCCATATATTGTGAATAACATGTGAATGGTGATATGATAATTTGATTCCTAGGAGCATTGGCTCGAACTGTGATACGAATATTGAAAGTATATGAAATGACTTGATTCATTGAGGAGCGTCGGCTCCAGTTGTAGAACGAATTGCGAAAGTATAAGTGATAATTGAACCTCTGGAGCATCTGCTCGAGTTGTGAAAAAGAATTGTGAAGTAAAAGCGAGAAAGAGGAGAGATCATTATGTTGCCCTCTTGGCGGGCTATTGTTGGGTTGTGATTCCTCTGCATTGTGTTCTTAACGGATACTAGGGTCGCTCAGGTTAATGTTTCCTTGTGTCATATGATGATTATAGTTATAGATGGGTTGGTTGGGTGTGGTAGTCGGTTAGATATAGCTGAGGTGGTCAAGTGTGGTAATAGGTTGGTTATAGCTGTGGTAGTTAGATGTTGGAACTAATGTGGTGGTTAGATGTTGGAACTAATGTGGTTATAGTAATCCCCTTGCCAGAATATTTGAGATGATGTTTTGTTCCCTTACTGGGAAGTCGTTATATTGTTGTTTGTGACGGAATATGAGATAAGAAATTTCTTGGAGCTTGGGCTCCAGTGATATCGTGAGATAAGAAAAGTAAGAAAGAGAAAACGTTGTTG
>NW_017683751.1:0-8206 GCF_001879085.1 Nicotiana attenuata
GAACTTGTTGTGAAATTGCTTGACCAACTCATCCCAAGTTGCTATAGAGTTTATGGGAAGCGAGTTTAGCCAAACCTGAGCAGCTCCTGTCACCGAGAATGGAAACAATAATAATCTGATTGCTTCCGGAGTCACGTTCGGTTGCCTTTGAGTTTTGCAAATAGACAGGAAGTTCTTTAAGTGTTGTTGCGGGTCTTCTGTTTGTGTCCCAGAAAAAAGTCCCTTGTTCTGCAACAAGTGTAGCATGTTATTTGTGATCTGGAACGATTCAGCTTGTATTGCAGGCACAATAATGGCAGTGGCCAGATTGTCAGCTGTGGGTTGTGCCCAGTCATAAAGTGCACCCTCAGGCACAGGAGGTGCCAGTTGCTCATTCCTGACGTTCACGTTGGGGTCGTTTATGTCGCCCATGTCAATTTCGAGTTGGTGTATTTGTTGTGATTGTTGAAGTCTTTTGTTTGCACAATTCAATGCCCGGAATGTCTTCTCGGGGTCCGAGAGTCCTTCAAGCAGTTCTCCAGTCCTCGTAGAATTTCTAGGCATGCACCTGTGCACCCAGATCAGCAACCGTCAAATTTTCAATGAAAAAGTTGGTAGAGAGAAAACTGACTACAACAAGAATCTTTGTATTTCTGTCAATGGCAATTGATAATTCCGTTAACTCCCCGGCAACGGCGCCAAAATTTGATCACGCCCAACTATGCCTTATAAAAAGGACTCTGCGGACGTTGCAAATATAACCCGAGTATTACGCCCAGGGTCGAATCCACAGAGAGTTAACCTATCAACCACTATCTTCAGACCCACTAATTCTTCAGAACCAGCTTCCCAAATATTCAAATCTCAGTTGAATGTTCTTTAATAACTATCTTGCAAATAACTAAATGGCTGTAACTAAGTAAAAAAAATAAAGGTTGTAAACAATTATGAGAAAAAGCTAAGGCAATGATTTCCCCTATTGATGGAATCCCTTCTGTTTATGCTCATACAAATTTACCAACACATCTCTATCAACGCTAATCTTACTGTAAATCTCTCCCGAGTAATCACAGTAATTTACTATTGCACTCTCCCGAGATACACTAGCTTACTTTATTTAGCACAATTCAATTTAGATAGCACCCAAGGCTTCGTTATTCCTAATCCCGCCTTTAAACCCGCAATTATAGATTCCTCTAATAATCTAGGAGTGGTGTTGTTCAACAATACCCTAAATATGCACTCTTTTCCAAGTTATGCACACTAAATAGGCACAGCTAATTGAGGATCCTGTCAATTAACTACAACGAACACGAAGTTGAACAAATAAAGATTAAACTAGCAATTTGTATTCACATAAACAAGAAGTTCATCACCCAATAGGTTCCATCACAGCCTTAGACAAGGAATTTAGCTACTCATGGCTATGGGAAAATAAACTAAGATTGAATTCATCATAAAATCAAAAGAAAAGAAGAAAGATGTTTAGAGTATTTTCTCACAATCTTTTTCCTTGCTAAGAAACCTAAAAAATCAATACATGCCTCTCTTGGGCGAAGTCTAATGTTTTAATAGGGTTTAGGTCTAAAAATCCCGTAATTGACACTTTGGTCCCTGAAGTTTCTGCGCCTGCCGCGGTTCTACCCTCGCGGAATCTCTGAACTTCTGCAGCTGCTTCCCACCGCGGTTCTGCCGCGGTCGCGGTAAAACCGCGGTGGATCCAGTTCTCTAAATCTTCGGCCTGTTTTTGCACGGTCACTTAGGAAATTTCACAGTTGGCCTCTTTTTCATCACTTTTGACTCCAAAACTGCTCCTTAGCCGTCTTTATACATATATCACCTAAAATCATGAAAAGCACTAATAAGAGCATTTTGTCATCACTTTTAGCATTAAAACTACACAAGAAGGTGATTATTTAGGGTGTGATTATAGTCAAATTCACCTATTATCAACACCCCACACTTAAATCTTTGCTCGTCCTCGAGCAACTAAACCACACTTCTAGGCCTAACTGCTCAATGCATTGCCCCAATTTATGTCACACCTGCTATTATCAATGATCGACCCAAGCAGTGCACAATCATATCTCAAATGCAGACTCTCATGCCAAGACACACTTGTGCTCACTCTAATTACTCTAACAGAGGTGAAGACTCACTTTTTCTTCCTGAGTCACATGCCCTCACATAAACAAAATTTGAGAGAAGTTCCACACACATAAAATTCAACAACAAGGAACCATATATAGAAAGAATTCACTCACTCTCAGCAAAGAGCATTCACATGCCACACAGACACACCATAAGCTTTCCCCTAGTGTAATACTCCACTAATCGAGCCATTCAGTCAAAGATCAAGAGGTCTTTATAGGTTGTAATGTAGGCTAAGGGATGGATAGGATATATTTGGATATAGTGACTAACCTCCCTAAGCACTTTTAATACACACTTCATTTTGTTTCACCTTCATGTTCAACCCGATCATTATTCCACATTTTGTTTCACTTGTGACCCCCACTTTTCGTTAGGTACAACTGACTTCTTCTTTTTTTTTTTCCAGATTTATTGTACACTGCCAGTTCACCAACCAGAACCTTCATTCTTGATTCCCCTTTTTTCACTAACTCTCTCCCACCCCACACTTTGACTTTTGTATATTCTTTAATGATTCAAGTGCTTCTAGGAGGTAACGGTTCAAACAATTAGCTTATTCAAACACAGCGATTTAGATCATTATAGGGTTATCAAAGAATAGACTTCAGGCTCAAAGGGGTTAACTATGGTAATATTCACAGGTGGATTCTCAAGCATAAAGGGTTGCACAAAGAAATGCCTCAATCATCTCTAAAACCAAACGACTTCTATTTCGCTTTGCAAACACACAGGGCAAGTTCTAGGTATTATATGCAAGCATAGGATGCAAGTAACAACTCACACACACTTAGCATGTAACTCATTCCGAATCAGTTCATCAACACAATCATACGAGTGTTCAAGCCAGATAAGATGTGCAAAATTAAGGCATATATTATGAGTCCACAAACAAGCTTAGACCTTACACCCTTAGTTCGTTTTCTTTGCAAGTGTGCACATTTGGGGTTACATTCTGGCCTTCACCCATTTAATCCTAAAACTATAAAAGAAAAATCTACCTAACCCGGTTCAAGAAAAACCCTTGGAAAAGAACCGTGGTCAAAAGAAAAACCAAGGGGGAGGTACTACACTACCTAAAAAAAGAAAATAAAATAAAAAAAATTCTACATGGACTACTTCCCTCAAGAGTACTGTCGACATAGTCCGTCATCAGGAAGAGTCCTCTACAAGTTTTTTTTTTTAATATATATATATCTGACTTTGACCCTCAAGAGACCCGTCAACAAGTGTCCGTCGTTGGGCCAAGTCAGCTACTCCTAATATAACTTACTCACATATGTACACCACATCTACTGCTACCACACAACAACAGCTATATACATTTCAATACACATTTAGAGCAAGTCTCCCACCCCACACTTAAAATCATGGCATGTCCCCATGTCATATCAATACAGTAAAGAACAGAAGAGTGAGAAGACTTCCCTGAGACTCAATCCGAGTCGGAGACGGTGCTGGGGTCTACATGGCAAGCCCTCCCCAATGCGCGTAGCCAAGCCATAAATCGGCTCTCAGATCTAGCCTGCCTCTGCGACATGGCGTCCATCCGTGTGTGTAGACCATCCACCGAGGTGCGGAGATCCGCGACCTCTTCCTCCAAGGAGCGCAGCATAGGCCGGGAGGACTGTGAGCGTGATAGGTCTGCTCCAGAATGGGAGCGCGAGAGGGCCCGACACTGTCAACAGACCTCCTGGACGGTGCAACAGGGACCGGATCATCCTCCTCATCATCAATCTCAATTGTAGTGCGGGTGCCCCTGCCCACTCTGATGCTAGAAGCTTTGAAAGCTGCTTTGGGAGGCAAATCGCCATCAACAGGGTTGGTAGGGGTGTTTCTCATCAAGCACAATGTGGTCACCAAGGAAGGGAAATAGAATCCCTTTGTCAGCAGCGGGCCTCGTAAGACCATTTCATCTCCAATTACCCGTGCCGCATCAAAATCCATCCCTGTCNTCCCAGTAATACCATTGGCTTTCGCGAAAGAATCTCTTCCTCTGGACCGATGACAGGTCGTGAGGAACAATACCACTGGCCAGGTAATTAGCATAGTCTGCATACCAAGGCGCTTCCTGATGAGTGGTAACGAGCAGCTGCTCATCTGGAAAGGTTTCCAGAATTTCCTCCACTTCTACTACATTTTCAGCTCCTTCAAGTCGTGATAAGTGATCAGCGACTTGATTTTCAGTGCCCTTACGGTCACGAATTTCAAGATCGAACTCTTGCAGTAGCAACACCCAACGAATCAGGCGTGGCTTAGAGTCCTTCTTTTCTATTAAGTATCTAAGAGCTGCATGGTCAGAGTATACGATTACCTTGGATCCTATTAGATAGGACCGAAACTTGTCAAAGGCAAATACCACAGCTAGCATCTCCTTCTCTGTCACTGTGTAGTTCAACTGGGCTCCACTCAGCGTCCTACTAGCATAGTAGATTGGGTGCATCAGTTTGTCCTTCCGCTGGCCCAGCACTGCCCCCACCGCATAGTCACTAGCATCACACATCAATTCAAACGGTTGCTCCCAGTCAGGGGCAACGATTATGGGTGCTGTGACCAGCCTTTGCTTCAACTCCTCAAAAGCTACCCTGCAATCATCAGAAAATACAAAAGGGTGATCTTTCTCTAACAACTTACAGAGAGGATTGGCAATTTTGGAGAAGTCCTCAATGAATCTCCGGTAGAAACCGGCATGTCCAAGAAAGCTCCTTATAGCTTTGACTGAAGTTGGTGGCGGCAGCTTTGCTATAACATCAACCTTTGCTCTATCCACCTCTATTCCTTTGCTTGACACCCGGTGCCCCAAGACTATGCCTTCTTGTACCATGAAATGGCACTTTTCCCAATTCAGAACCAAGTTAGTCTCGATGCACCGTTTCAGCACACGCGTCAAATTCACTAGGCAGTCCTCAAATGAGTTCCCCACCACCGAGAAGTCATCCATGAACACCTCCATTATATCTTCTACCATGTCAGTAAATATGGCCATCATGCACCGTTGGAATGTGGCGGGTGCATTGCATAGACCAAAGGGCATCCTCCTGAAGGCATAAATTCCGTACGGGCATGTGAAAGAGGTCTTTTCTCTATCCTCAGGGGCAATGGAGATCTGATTGTACCCTGAGTACCCATCCAAGAAGCAAAAGTGTGACCTCCCTGCCAATCTATCCAGCATTTGATCAATGAAGGGAAGTGGGAAGTGGTCTTTTCTGGTGGCTAGATTCAACTTTCTATAATCCATGCAGATTCTCCAGCCTGTGACGGTTCTTGTTGATATAAGTTCATTGTTGTCATTCTTTACCACTGTCATGCCACCCTTTTTAGGCACACATTGAACTGGGCTAACCCAGCTACTGTCAGAGATTGGGAAAATGATTCCCGCATCCAACCATTTTATCACTTCCTTTTTCACCACTTCCTTCATATTCGGGTTTAGCCGTCTCTGATGTTCCCTGGAAGGTTTGTGCCCCTCTTCCAGCAGAATCTTGTGCATGCAGTAGGCGGCGTTGATCCCCTTGATGTCTGCCATGGTCCACCCAATGGCAGTTTTGCACTCTCTTAGTACCTGTAAAAGCTGTTGAACTTGCACATCTAACAAACCAGATGAGATAATAACAGGTAATGTGGAGTCAGGACCCAGAAATTCATACCTGAGGTGGGTTGGCAATGGCTTCAGTTCCAGCTTAGGGGGTTCCTCGATGGATGGTTTAGCTGGAGGGGTCTCTCTCTTTTCTAAGTGCAGGGGCTCAAACTGCAGATTTCTCTCCCAGAACCCTTTACCTTCCAGTGCCAACACCCATTCCGCCAAATCCTCACTATTCACTTCATCCAAATTTGTCAAGCATGCAGCAAGGGGATCCTCAACCGTCAACGCCTCATCATCAGCCTCTACAATTACATCCACTGCATCAATAAGGGAAAAATTTGCGAACTCACTTGGTCGCCTCATCGATTTCTGCACATTGAATATAATTTCTTTATCATTGAGCCTCATCTTAAGCTCCCCGGTCTCGCAATCAATCAAAGCTCTCCCCGTGGCCAAGAAAGGTCGTCCTAGAATTATAGGAATCAATCAATCAATTCTCGAGCTCTCTCTTGCTGAACATCTAGATCCCTACCATTTCGTAGACTCACCGCCATCAGCTACTTTGGGCCTTGATCTTTTTGATTGATTTGGGTATCTGCAGGTAATGTCCCTTGGGGATGATTGTTAAGTGACATTGAAATGTGGCCCACTTGTACCTCAATATTCTTGATAGCTGCATCATGTGCATCCACCCTTTCATTTATTTTAGCATTGGACCCAATAACCTGCTACATCATTGCTTCAAGCCTTGCAAACCCGTCTTCCTGTCTTGCACCCTGCTGTTGCTGAGGTGGGTAGTACCCTTGCTGCTGATTGTTGTACCCTTGTGGTCTAGGATACGGTGCCATATTGTTGGGGGTCTCATGCCTCCCATGTTTTCAGCGTTATACTGTGGCTGCGGTGGCCTGTACTGCTGCTGAGTCTGCTGACCCCAGTTCTGATTACCTTGCCTCTGACCCCCATAGTTAGCCACATAGTTCATATCTTCAGGGTGCTGGTGATGATGATCATGCTCTGTATTCCATGGATTACCAATTGGCTGGCTAATGCAAGATGTGCACAAGCCCCCATTGGTAGTGTCCACTATATGAACCTGTTGCTTCTGCCCTGATTCCTCCACCTTTTTGGTGAGGATGCTCATTTGCGTCAAAAGAGTCGCCATGTTTTCAGCCATTGTATTAGAAGGATGAAGAGGCACTGAGTGCACCACTGGAGTGATAGGTGCATTCCTAGATGTCCAACCCGAATTCTGCGCCATCTTGTTGAGCAAATTCTGACCTTCTCTCCAAGTCTTGCTCAAGAATGCCCCACCAGCCGAGGCATCAACTATATTCTTCAAGCTGTCTGACAGTCCCATGTAAAACCGTTGTCCCAACATCTGCTCTGGAACACCATGGTGGGGACACATAACCAACATTCCTTTAAAACTGCCCCATGTCTCGTGTAGTGTCTCCATTGGTTTCTGTTTGAAACTCACAATCTCATCAATTTGTTGAGCGGTCTTGTTGGGAGGATGGAACTTGTTGTGAAATTGCTTGACCAACTCATCCCAAGTTGCTATAGAGTTTATGGGAAGCGAGTTTAGCCAAACCTGAGCAGCTCCTGTCACCGAGAATGGAAACAATAATAATCTGAATTCTTCCGGAGTCACGTTCGGTTGCCTTTGAGTTTTGCAAATAGACAGGAAGTTCTTTAAGTGTTGCTGAGGGTCTTCTGTTTGTGTCCCAGAAAAAAGTCCCTTGTTCTGCAACAAGTGTAGCATGTTATTTGTGATCTGGAACGATTCAGCTTGTATTGCAGGCACAATAATGGCAGTGGCCAGATTGTCAGCTGTGGGTTGTGCCCAGTCATATAGTGTACCCTCAGGCACAGGAGGTGCCAATTGCTCATTCCTGACGTTCCCGTTGGGGTCGTTTATGTCGCCCATGTCAATTTCGAGTTGGTGTGTTTGTTGTGATTGTTGAAGTCTTTTGTTTGCACGATTCAATGCCCGGAATGTCTTCTCGGGGTCTGAGAGTCCTTCAAGTAGTTCTCCAGTCCTCGTAGAATTACTAGGCATACACCTGCGCACCCAGATCAACAACCGTCAAATTTTCAATGAAAAAGTTGGTAGAGAGAAAACTGACTACAATAAGAATCTTTGTATTTCTCTCAATGGCAATTGATAATTCCGTTAACTCCCCGGCAACGGCGCCAAAATTTGATCACGCCCAACTATGCCTTCTAGAAAAGAACTCTGCGGACGTTGCAAATATAACCCGAGTATTACGCCCAGGATCGAATCCACAGAGAGTTAACCTATCAACCGCTATCTTCAGACCCACTAAGTCTTCAGAACCAGCTTCTCAAATATTCAAATTCTCAGTTGAGTATTCTTTAACAACTAGCTTGCAAGTAACTAAATGGCTGTAACTAAATTAATAAGGTTGTAAACAATTATGAGAAAAAGCTAAGGCAATGATTTCCCCTATTGATGGAATCCCTTCTGTTTAT
>NW_017683752.1:0-733 GCF_001879085.1 Nicotiana attenuata
GCTCGGAACACAGGGCCGGGTTCTTGTAGGTATTGATACACTTGTAAATTGATTCATCGACTTATAACCTACTCAAATGCATGTATATATATTAAAAAAAAACGTCTCGACTTATATCAATTAATATGTTATAATTGATTCATCGACTTATAACCTAGTGATTAATGAATGTAATTCATCGACTTCCCAGAGGATTGCTCTAAAAATAAAAATAGCAACAACAATGAGGTGTGGGTTCAAGGTGGTGATGGCAACCAAGTTGGAGATATTGATTATTATGGTGTGCTCAAAGAAATAATAGAACTAGAATATACAGGTTGACCATTTAAGAAATTGATACTCTTTAGATGCAAGTGGTTTGACCCACATCCAACAAGAGGTACAAGAGTACACAATCAATACAACATAATTGAGGTTAATCATACGAGGGAGTATGATCGCTATGATCCTTTCATAATTGCACATAATGTTAGGAAAGTGTATTATGCTCCTTATCCATTGTGGCGGAATAAGTCCGATTGGTGGGTTGTAATAAAAACTAAGCCTGTGGGTAGAGTGGAAGTCGAGAATGTGTTAGATGTTGCATATCAAAACGATGTCTCCAGTGTTCACCAAATAGTGGACGAAGTTTTAAAAAATGATTTGGAACATCCTGAACACATATTGGAAGAAGTTGATATAAATGAAGTAAGAATTATAGAAAAACAAGGAAGAAGAAATCAAACTGATGAAA
>NW_017683752.1:1918-8203 GCF_001879085.1 Nicotiana attenuata
ATTGTTCCTCGTCCGAGAATTCTTCTTCCTCACTAGTTTGAGCTTAATTTTCAAAGTATATCTATTCTGTTATTAACTAAAATTTATGAGTTTTCAGGAAAAGAAGTTGGGGCGTCCGATGAACCAAGATGAGCTATTCAAGGAGACTCATATTATAAAGAAGAAGAAAGAGACGGATCAAGAAAGGTGGGTCGAGGGCCGAGCCTCGACTATACATGTAAGTTTTCACTTTTCATTAAGTATTTTGATTTACTTTTATATAAATTTTGAAATACTAATTCAATGTAATTTTTCTTACAGGGTCGCTTCACAGCTGAACTGCAGGAATTCATACGCAGTCAGCCACCTAATGAGTCGGGCGAGCCAATCCAACCTTCGGACGAGGATGCTGAAAGAATGTGGACGGAGGCTGCTGGCGGTCCAAAATGGGGGAAGGTATACGGGCTTCGTACTAAGAAATTTCATCGCTATAAGTGTGGAATGCAAGGAATAGGGACTTCGTAGCAAGCCGAGCTACTTGATGGGGATAGCCTCTCCGCTATGCGGGAGACTGTGACAAAGCTCACATCCGAGCTAGAAGCGGCCAAGGAAAGAGAAAAGCTTAGAGATGCTCAGTTTACTGGCATGCAAGAGCATATCAAATCTCTCCTAGCTTCTGGCTCTTTTCCGATTCCCCGGTCTCGTGAGTCATCGCCAGAGGCTCGCCTTCCCTTTGCTCATTCCTCCCGTCCTCTAAGTGCTCGTTCCTCCCGTCCTCCCCGTGATCGTTCTTCCCGTCCTCGACAAGTACACCCTTCTGGATACCGTCTTGGTGATGAAAGTTCATCAGACGGTGATGATAATGATGTACAAAACAATCCTTGACTTTTATACACTTTGAACTAGACAAATACAATCGGTTTTCGAATGGGCTTATAATAACAGTTAACTTAGTTTGGTTAGCTTAATGTGTTAGTTCTATTGAATTTTATACTTTGTTGGTTTTAATGTTGTTGTTGTTGTTGTTGTTGTTGTTGTTGTTGTTGTTGTTTATTGTTGTTGTTGTTGTTGTTGTTGTTGTTGTTTATTATTGTTGTTGTTGTTGTTGTTGTTGGCATAAAATGCCTGTTTAGGAATTTTGGTATGTTGGCAGGTGGTGTAGCTGCCAAAACAGGCAGTTTCTGCCAAAATTGTACCAAGAAAAGCGACCAACTTTGGTCGCTAGTTGGTCGCTTTTCTCTTTAAAAAAATAATTTTCTGGGCAATAGCAACCAAGGTTGGTCGCTAATTAACCCAGATTTCTCAAAAAGCGACCAACTTTGGTCGCTAGCCTACAAAAAAAATATATTTTCTGGAGAATAGCGACCAACTCTTGTCGCTTATATATATAAAAAATAATTAAATTCTTAAAATTAGCGACCAATGTTGGTCGCTTAAGTTTAAAAAATTTAAAAAAATTAAAACAATAGCGACCAACTTTGGTCTCTATTTTTCAGATTTTAAAAATATAATATTTTCTTTACAGACCAAAGTTGGTCGCTTTATATTGATTAATAATAAATAAAAAAACGTAATTTAAGATTAGAGACCAGCTTTGGTCGCTAAATTTATATTATTAAAATAATAAAGCGACCAAAGTTTGTCGGTATATTATTTATCCGGAATATTTGGTCCTTTTACCTTAGAGACCAAAGTTGGTCGCTAATTAGCGACCAACTTTGGTCCCTAAGGTAAAGGGACCAGCATAATATCGACCAGGCCTGTTTGGTCGCTTTTTGACCTGTAAGTGACCAAATTAGGTCGCTTTTTGTGGTCGCTTTTTTCCGGATTTCTAGTAGTGGGTGTCGATGTGGATTTGTCTAATCTTTATAATCTTTCTAGCTACAGTCAAAAAATTGGAAGAAAGAGTTGTAAAACTAATGATGGTGATAATTGGTTCTTGGGCAATGTTTGTTGGATTCTTTGCTACCTAGATAATGAAGTAGATTTCATTATGGTTCTTCCTTGTTTAGTTAATTGTTTAGTTAGTTATCATTGTGTAGTCAATTGACATGTATTGTTTAGTTTGGTAGGGAACTAGTAAATTATCATTGTGTAGTCAATTAAGTAGATTTTTATGTAATTGATTTTTGGACTGAATTTTACCTTCTGTTTAGCTTCTGTTTTCTATATTTTTTGGACTGAACTAGTCACTTTTAGCTTCTGTTTTCTGTGGGAACATATTACTTCAAAGTCTTCGACCAAATTTACAACCTCAATGAGAACATATCAAAATAATGAAATGAATATTGACGGTTAATAACGGTTAGTAATAGTTAATCGAATTAGTAACACCAAATCAGCAGGTTAGTAGGTGTTAATCACATCCTGTTATAGCACCCATATGTGTTCAAATTTAACACAATTTGTTAATAACATTTACACAACAGCAGGTTACTAACATTGACAACAAAGTACAGTACAGAAAAGGGAACGTAAGCTATTAATAACATTTAACACAAACTTTTAACATGTACCAACTGTTACTAACATTGGCAGCAAATTAACAGCTAACTATTACTAACATTGATACCAACTATTTTAACATGTACCACACCAACTGTCATAACATTCATAACACCAACAAACATTAAACACTAACTGTTACTAACATTGACAACAAACTAATAACACCAACTGTTTTAATTACATCAACCAGCAAAAAAGAGATGCAACCAGCAAAATAATGTACTGCCATAGCAGTAATTACATCAACCAGCAAAGGATAACAACAGCACTGTCATAACAGTAATTACAAGCCTTCTAAACTTCAAATTCACAAAAACTTCCACTACACAAAAAAGCTGTCCACTTATAGTTCAAGTCACATTAGTTTTGTGACTTGCCATTACCCTTTCTTGTCTTCAACTTGGCCATCTTCTCAATCTGGTTTCCTGTTATAGCTTTCTTTCTCACACTAGAAGAGTCACCAATTCCTGTCATATTCCTTAATTGGTCTTTAAAATATTCCTCATATGTGCTCCATGCAGCCCACCAAAAGTACTTCTTATATTCCCCATGCCCCCATCTTTTGCACCAATTTACCTCTATGTGTCTTACACAATATCTATGGTGTGCTTCAGGAAGAACCAAGTGGACTGAATCAATCAAATCCTTAAAATGAAAAAACAGTAAAGAAATGCATCAGTAAACTAAAGTTTAATGAAAAAGTAAACTAAATGCAACAGTTAACTAAATGCAATAGTAAACTAAATGCAACAATAATGAAATGCATCAGTAAACTAAATGAAACAGTAAACTAAATGCAACAGTAATGAAATGCAACAGTAATGAAATGCATCAATAAATTAAATGAGATGCAACAGTAAACTAAATGAGATGCAACAGTTATGAATTATGAGATGCAATAGTGAAGAATAGAGGCAACAGTAAACTAAATGATGAGATGAATCAATTAAATTGATGATATTCAACAGTAAAATAAATGAAACAGTAAACTTAGGAATTGAAGGGCTCATACCTTTTGCATATCTGAAATAAAGTGTGATCCCTTCTCCCATTTTGAGGTCCAATGAATGTTGTAGCAGCCTTAAGAACCAACTCCATGTCACTTTGGTCTCTTTATCCACAACAGCCCAAGCTAAGGGATAAAAGTGCCTCATGAAGTCTTGAGCAACATCTACTAACAATTGACCCTTGCATTTTCCTTTCAAAAAGGTTCCATCTAAGCCAATGAATGGTCTCAATCCACTCTTAAACCCCATTTTCAATGCATGAAAACATATGTACATTCTTAGGAATCTTCTTTTACCTTCACCAAGTGCATCCTTTGAAATATTAATCACTACATCTGTTCCTGGATTACTAGACCTTAATTCATTAGCATAAGCCTCAAGCTTGTTGTACTCATCTGCAAAACTACCCTCCATTTTCTCCAATATCATTCTCTTGTCTCTCTTACACTTTGAATGACTAACATTGATGTTAAGTGCAGCTTTTACACTTGCCATCATCTCCTTAATTTTAATCTTAGGATTATCTTGAAGCCCTCTCTTAAAGTAAGCAGCTATGGTTTTTGCATTTACCCTGTGGTTATCATATGCAGTATTACACTTATGTTCTTCCTTTAAAGTCTTGAATTTAACACCAGGACCTTTAGAGTCTTTGGAAATATGATAGACAAAGGGCAATCTTCATCTAAACATCTGTACCTAAGCTTTTGGGGGCAACTCTTAAGTTGTTTTAACCCATAACCATTAGCAAGGAAATACATGTTGATGAATTTTCCAGCTTCTGGAATGTCTTTGAATGTCATGGACTTGTGTAACTCCTTATAATCAATCAACTTATCAGATATCTTCCTCTCTTTTTGTGTATGCAATCTTTCTAATGAATCAGATTCACTATCAGAATTATCTGAAGAATCAGAAGAGTGACGGCCATGTTCTTCACTGTCATCTGATCTACAGTCTGTAGCAGCATCAAGTTCTATTATGTTTGACTCAGTGTGCTGGACTATATTATGAGCATTAATACTTAACTCACACTCATCTACAGCAAAGAAGTAAATAACATTAAACTGATCACTAACCAAAGACAGTAGACTCCTAACACTTTGATCACTTTCTATTTCATAATATCTACCACTAGGACCATTCACAATTACTTGTTGAACTCCAATAAACCCCAACTTAGAAGTAAATTTATTTACTAAATAGTTATAAGACAATTGGTCAAAGTTAAAACCTTTAACAGTGTGCACAAACTTCCTTGAGTATAAGACTTGTGGATAATATATCCAATCACCACCATAATGAAGATCAGATCCAATAAGACCATTGCATATAAGCTGCAGAATAAGAAAGGGAAAAAATTAACAAAAAAGAAACATTACAACCTATATAATATTCTGACAAAGTGGACCATACAATAAAGACATAAGAACCACATAAAGTGAAGACAAAGATACATAAACAAACAAAAAAAAAATATTGGGCTGCCACACATGAAGACACAACTACAATAAACAAAGAGATGATGGGGGACGAAGTATATAAACAAAACAAAAAAAACAAAAAAAAAGATTCTGACCCACTTGTCTCTTAACTCAACGCATGTGTATAAGAAATAGGGGACCAAACACCCAAAATAAGAGCATCAAAGAAAAAGATCCAACACAAAAAGGATCCCTTTTTTGTCAAATACCATATATGTAGGACCACAAAAATTGAAACCCTAAACCGAAACAAAAAGTAAATACCAGATAGGAATGATTCCAATACAAATTAAAATACAAACCCTAAACCACCAATAATAAAGACCAAAAAACAAGGAAAACAAATTTAGGATTAAATCGAGTATGAACAAACCACATGCAAACAAAAACAACAAAAATCAGACACACCTCCTAACTGAAAAATACATATCTACATGAATCAGTCAAAACCCTAGTCAAAGAAACAAAAAATCAAAACTAAATGCAACGATATGCTTCCGTCCATACCAAAAACTGTCACGACCCCGAATACCGGTCGTGATGGCGCCTATCACATTACTAGGCAAGCCAGACCAACTATCAAACCACAACCCATTTTCATTTAATAAGTCATTTGCTAACACGGTTAAATCACCAATTATCATAATAAGTGTTCAAAACAGCAAGGTAGATGCGCGGAAGTCAACAAAACATAAAAGACTAGACAACCCACACTGATCTGGTATCACGAGTCTAGAGCCTCTAATACAAGTCTGAACAGTCTGCTACATAAATAGTCTAAAAATGCGGAAAAATAATAAGATAGAAGGGAGAAATCAGGGTTGCGGACGCCATGCAGCCACCTCGAAATCCCCGATGAATGCTGGAAAAATAGCTGAAAGCTCTCACTCGGCCTCTCGAGCACCTGGATCTGCACACAAGGTGCAGGGAGTAATGTGAGTACGCCAACTCAGTAAGTAACTAAACTAAATAATGGACTGAAAGCAGTGACGAGTAGTTCAAAACATATATTCTAAATTCAGTTCTGTCATAAATTCATCATTTTCAGTTTAAAACTTGAAATCAATTACTTGACAATATACCCAACGGAAGCTTATTTATAAAATGAGTGAAAACAGTAGAAATATCATAACAGGGCCCCTCGGGCAAAGGATCACTTAGAATATGGCCCCTCGGGCAGCCTCTCAGTCACACGTGACTCAACTCTAGTCACACAATATTCACTATCAGCACTCGGCTCAGTATTAACTCATATTAACAGAAATCATAATAACCGCTGCGGCGCACAGCTCGATCCATGTATTTATAGT
>NW_017683753.1:0-427 GCF_001879085.1 Nicotiana attenuata
TGCCTTTTTAGACATAGGGCCTCCATTCCCTAGTCGCCTTTTGCCAACATTAGGGCTCCAATCCCTGAGTTGAGCCTTGTTAGACATAGGGCCTCAATTCCCTAGTCGCCTCCTTCCAACATTAGGGCTCTAATCCCTGAATTGTGCCTTTTAGACGTAGGGCCTCCATTCCCTAGTCGCCTTTTGCCAACATTAGGGCTCCAATCCCTGAGTTATGCATTTTTAGACGTGGGGCCTCCATTCCCTAGTCGCCTTTTGCCAGCATTATGGCTCCAATCCCTGAGTTGTGCCTTTTTAGACATGTGGCCTCCATTCCCTAATCGCCTTTTGCCAACATTAGGGCTCCAATCCCTGAATTGTGCCTTTTTAGACATAGGGCCTCCACTCCCTAGTCGCCTTTTGCCAACATTAGGGCTCCAATCCCTGA
>NW_017683753.1:5165-8203 GCF_001879085.1 Nicotiana attenuata
GCATGCATTCCCTAGTCGCCTTTTGCCAACATTAGGGCTCCAATCCTTGAGTTGTGCCTTTGTAGACATAGGGACTCCATTCCCTAGTCGCCTTTTGCCAACATTAGGGCTCCAATCCCTGAGTTGTGCATTTTTAGACGTAGCGCCTCCATTCCCTAGTCGCCTTTTGCCAACATTACGGCTCCAATCCCTGAGTTGTGCCTTTTTAGACATGTGGCCTCCATTCCCTAGTCGCCTTTTGCCAACATTAGGGCTCCAATCCCTGAGTTGTGCCTTTTTAGACATAGGGCCTCCATTCCCTAGTCGCCTTTTGCCAACATTAGGGCTCCAATCCCTGAGTTGTGCCTTTTTAGACATAGGGCCTCCATTCCCTAGTCGCCTTTTGCCAACATTAGGGCTCCAATCCCTGAGTTGTGCCTTTTTAGACATAGGGCCTCCATTCCCTAGTCGCCTTTTGCCAACATTAGGGCTCCAATCCCTGAGTTGTGCCTTTTTAGACATAGGGCCTCCATTCCCTAGTCGCCTTTTGCCAACATTAGGGCTCCAATCCCTGAGTTGTGCCTTTTTAGACATAGGGCCTCCATTCCCTAGTCGCCTTTTGCCAACATTAGGGCTCCAATCCCTGAGTTGTGCCTTTTTAGACATAGGGCCTCCATTCCCTAGTCGCCTTTTGCCAACATTAGGGCTCCAATCCCTGAGTTGTGCCTTTTTAGACATAGGGCCTCCATTCCCTAGTCGCCTTTTGCCAACATTAGGGCTCCAATCCCTGAGTTGTGCCTTTTTAGACATAGGGCCTCCATTCCCTAGTCGCCTTTTGCCAACATTAGGGCTCCAATCCCTGAGTTGTGCCTTTTTAGACATAGGGCCTCCATTCCCTAGTCGCCTTTTGCCAACATTAGGGCTCCAATCCCTGAGTTGTGCCTTTTTAGACATAGGGCCTCCATTCCCTAGTCGCCTTTTGCCAACATTAGGGCTCCAATCCCTGAGTTGTGCCTTTTTAGACATAGGGCCTCCATTCCCTAGTCGCCTTTTGCCAACATTAGGGCTCCAATCCCTGAGTTGTGCCTTTTTAGACATAGGGCCTCCATTCCCTAGTCGCCTTTTGCCAACATTAGGGCTCCAATCCCTGAGTTGTGCCTTTTTAGACATAGGGCCTCCATTCCCTAGTCGCCTTTTGCCAACATTAGGGCTCCAATCCCTGAGTTGTGCCTTTTTAGACATAGGGCCTCCATTCCCTAGTCGCCTTTTGCCAACATTAGGGCTCCAATCCCTGAGTTGTGCCTTTTTAGACATAGGGCCTCCATTCCCTAGTCGCCTTTTGCCAACATTAGGGCTCCAATCCCTGAGTTGTGCCTTTTTAGACATAGGGCCTCCATTCCCTAGTCGCCTTTTGCCAACATTAGGGCTCCAATCCCTGAGTTGTGCCTTTTTAGACATAGGGCCTCCATTCCCTAGTCGCCTTTTGCCAACATTAGGGCTCCAATCCCTGAGTTGTGCCTTTTTAGACATAGGGCCTCCATTCCCTAGTCGCCTTTTGCCAACATTAGGGCTCCAATCCCTGAGTTGTGCCTTTTTAGACATAGGGCCTCCATTCCCTAGTCGCCTTTTGCCAACATTAGGGCTCCAATCCCTGAGTTGTGCCTTTTTAGACATAGGGCCTCCATTCCCTAGTCGCCTTTTGCCAACATTAGGGCTCCAATCCCTGAGTTGTGCCTTTTTAGACATAGGGCCTCCATTCCCTAGTCGCCTTTTGCCAACATTAGGGCTCCAATCCCTGAGTTGTGCCTTTTTAGACATAGGGCCTCCATTCCCTAGTCGCCTTTTGCCAACATTAGGGCTCCAATCCCTGAGTTGTGCCTTTTTAGACATAGGGCCTCCATTCCCTAGTCGCCTTTTGCCAACATTAGGGCTCCAATCCCTGAGTTGTGCCTTTTTAGACATAGGGCCTCCATTCCCTAGTCGCCTTTTGCCAACATTAGGGCTCCAATCCCTGAGTTGTGCCTTTTTAGACATAGGGCCTCCATTCCCTAGTCGCCTTTTGCCAACATTAGGGCTCCAATCCCTGAGTTGTGCCTTTTTAGACATAGGGCCTCCATTCCCTAGTCGCCTTTTGCCAACATTAGGGCTCCAATCCCTGAGTTGTGCCTTTTTAGACATAGGGCCTCCATTCCCTAGTCGCCTTTTGCCAACATTAGGGCTCCAATCCCTGAGTTGTGCCTTTTTAGACATAGGGCCTCCATTCCCTAGTCGCCTTTTGCCAACATTAGGGCTCCAATCCCTGAGTTGTGCCTTTTTAGACATAGGGCCTCCATTCCCTAGTCGCCTTTTGCCAACATTAGGGCTCCAATCCCTGAGTTGTGCCTTTTTAGACATAGGGCCTCCATTCCCTAGTCGCCTTTTGCCAACATTAGGGCTCCAATCCCTGAGTTGTGCCTTTTTAGACATAGGGCCTCCATTCCCTAGTCGCCTTTTGCCAACATTAGGGCTCCAATCCCTGAGTTGTGCCTTTTTAGACATAGGGCCTCCATTCCCTAGTCGCCTTTTGCCAACATTAGGGCTCCAATCCCTGAGTTGTGCCTTTTTAGACATAGGGCCTCCATTCCCTAGTCGCCTTTTGCCAACATTAGGGCTCCAATCCCTGAGTTGTGCCTTTTTAGACATAGGGCCTCCATTCCCTAGTCGCCTTTTGCCAACATTAGGGCTCCAATCCCTGAGTTGTTCCTTTTAGACATAGGGCCTCCATTCCCAAGTCGCCTTTTGCCAATATTAGGGCTCCAATCCCTGATTTGAGCCTTTTTAGACATAGGGCCTCCATTCCCTAGTCGCCTTTTGCCAACATTAGGGCTCCAATCCCTAAGTTGAGCCTTATTAGACATAGGGCCTCCATTTCCCAGTCGCCTTTTGCCAACATTAGCGCTCTAATCCCTGAGTTGTGCATTTTTAGACATAGGGCCTCCACTCCCTAGTCTCCTTTTGCCAACATTAGGGCTCCAATCCCTGAGTTGTGCCTTTTTAGACATAAGGCCTCCATTCCCTAG
>NW_017683754.1:0-4704 GCF_001879085.1 Nicotiana attenuata
ATAGGAATTACTTTGTTGTTGCAATCTTTCCTTTTCTTCCACCTTCTTTTCTTTCTTTTCATTTTTCTTTCCTTTATTTTTTTCTTTTCATTCTTCTTTTTCATTTCTTTTTTGCTTTTCTTCATTTTCTTTTCTTCTATTTTGTTTTCTTCTTTTCTTTTTTTTTTCTTTTCTTTTTTCTTTGTTTCTTTTCTTTTTCTCTTCTTTTTTTTTCTTTTTCTTTCCGTTGGACAGTGGTTTCTTATTTCTTCACTGTTTTGCCTTGCTCGAGCTTCCGAGTTGTTATTGATTCCGAAAGAGGGGTACGAAAGAAAGTAAATGAGGCTCAAAAGGGGTAACAAAGGATAAAGTGTTTGGATAGCAAGACAAATGCCTTCGTCATTTCAATCTCAAAAATATGCCAAATACAATAAAGTACAATTAAACCAAGAAATCATACATAGTATCGCTTGACCGCATCAGAGTTGATAGCCATTTCTACACATTTGCCTTCCACATCTGTCAAATATAATACGCCATTGGACAACACTCTGGTTACAACAAATGGCCCCTGCCAGTTCGGGGCGAACTTTCCTTTTGCCTCAGCCCAATGAGGTAAGATACGCCTCAACACCAACTGTCCTACTTCAAACTTCCGCGGACGCACTTTCTTGTTATATGCTCTTGCCATTCTCTGTTGGTACAACTGACCGTGACACACTACTGCCAATCTCTTCTCATCAATCAAACTTAGTTGCTCCAAGCGGGCTTTAACCCATTCAACATCATCAATTTCCGCCTCGGCAATAATCTGAAGGGACAGGATTTCAACCTCTGCGGGTATTACTGCTTAGTGCCATACACCAGTGAATAAGGAGTCGCCCCTACTGAAGTGCGGACAGTAGTGCGATAGCCTAAAAGGGCAAAAGGTAACTTCTCATGCCATTGCCTGGACCCCTCTACCATTTTCCGAAGTATTTTCTTGATGTTCTTGTTAGCCGCTTCGACCGCTCCATTCGCCTTAGGACGATATGGGGTGGAATTGCGGTGCGTGATCTTAAACTGCTGACATGTCTCTGCCATCAAATGACTGTTGAGATTGGCCCCATTGTCCGTGATGATTACCTTCGGGATCCCAAACCGACAGATGATATTCGAATGCACAAAATCGACCACTGCCTTCTTGGTCACAGATTTGAAGGTTTTCGCTTCCACCCACTTAGTGAAATAATCAATAGCTACCAGAATGAACCTGTGCCCATTTGACGCTGCTGGCTCGATCGGCCCAATGACATCCATTCCCCAAGCAACGAACGGCCATGGTGCCGACATTGTATGCAATTCAGATGGTGGAGAATGAATCAAATCTCCATGTACCTGACATTGATGACACTTGCGCACGAAACTGATGCAATCCCGTTCCATAGTAAGCCAATAATAACCTGCTCGGAGAATCTTCTTTACCAATACATATCCACTCATATGAGGTCCACAAACTCCCGCATGCACCTCGGTCATGATAACTGTAGCCTGTTTAGCATCTATGCATCTCAATAAACCAAGATCCGGAGTTCTTTTGTACAACACTCCTCCACTGAAGAAAAATCCGCTTGCCAAGCGTCGAATCGCCCTCTTTTGATCCCCTGTGGCCTGTGCTGGATATATTCCCATCTTGAGATATTCTTTGATATCATGGAACCACGGTTCACCATCAAGTTCTTCTTCCACAATGTTACAATAGGCATGCTGATCGCGGACCTGAATCTGCAAAGGGTCCACATAAGCCTTATCCGGATGATGCAACATTGACGCCAAAGTAGCCAAAGCGTCGGCAACCTCATTGTGAATCCTTGGAATATGCCTAAAATCTATTGACTGGAACCGTTGACAAAGTTCATGCAAACATTGCTGGTACGGTATGAGCTTTAAGTCTCGTGTCTCCCATTCCCCCTGAATCTAGTGCACCAGAAGATCCGAGTCACCCATGACCAAGATTTCCTGGACACCCATGTCGATAGCCAACCTCAAACCCAAGATACACGCCTCGTATTCAGCCATGTTATTGGTGCAATAGAAACGAAGTTGAGCCGTAACAGGGTAGTGTTGCCCTGTCTTGGAAATCAGTACTGCTCCTATCCCGGCGCCTTTGGTGTTGGCAGCCCCATCAAAGAACAGTTTCCATCCTGGCTTCTCGACTTGTTCTAATTCTTCAACATGCATTATCTCCTCATCGGGGAAGTATGTCTTCAAAGGTTCATATTCATCATCAACTGGATTCTCGGCCAGATGATCAGCCAATGCTTGTGCTTTCATTGCAGTCCGGGTTACATAGACAATATCAAACTCCGTAAGCAAGATTTGCCACTTCGCCAACCTCCCTGTGGGCATGGGCTTCTGAAAAATGTCTTCAACGGGTCCAACCGAGAGATGAGATAGGTGGTATATGATGACAAGTAATGTTTCAACTTCTGCGCTACCCAGTTTAAGGCACAACACGTCCTCTCAAGCTGAGTGTACTTTACCTCATACGATGTGAACTTCTTGCTGAGGTAGTAAATCGCCTGCTATTTCTTTCCTGTGATGTCATGCTGCCCCAGTACACAACCAAAAGAGTTATCCAAAACTGTCAGATAAAGGATCAAGGGTCTTCCCGGCTCCGGCGGGACCAACACAGGTGGACTAGCCAAATACTTCTTAATCTTGTCAAATGCTGCTTGACATTCATTCGTCCATCTGACCGCAGCATCTTTCTTTAGCAGCTTAAAGATGGGCTCGCAAGTCGTTGTGAGCTGGGCAATGAACCTGCTGATATAATTCAACCTGCCAAGCAAACTCATCACCTCTTTCTTGTTCCTTGGCGGCGGTAGCTCCTGAATGGCTTTGATCTTGGACGGGTCTAACTCAATACCGCGTCGACTTACCACAAACCCCAACAACTTCCCAGATAGGACTCCAAACGCACACTTCGCTGGATTAAGCTTGAGGTTGTACTTGCGGAGCCTCAGAGAAAACTTCCTCAGATCCTTGACATGGTCACATTGCTTCCTTGACTTTATGATCACGTCGTCTACATAGACCTCAATTTCCTGATGTATCATGTCATGGAATATGGTGGTCATTGCCCTCATATACATTGCCCCTGCGTTCTTCAGCCCAAATGGCATGACCCTATAACAATACGTTCCCCAAGGAGTGATGAATGTCGTCTTTTCCGCATCCTCCTCATCCATCAAAATCTGGTGATAGCCCGCATAACAATCCACGAAGGAGCCAATCTCATGTTTGGCACAATTGTCAATCAATATATGGATGTTTGGAAGTGGGAAGTTGTCTTTTGGACTCGCCTTATTGAGATCACGGTAATCTACGCACACTCTGGTCTTTCCATCCTTCTTTGGCACAGGCACAACATTGGCTAACCAGGTGGGATACCGCGTGACCCGGATGACCTTTGCCTCAAACTGCTTGGTGACCTCTTCTTTGATTTTCACACTAATGTCTGTTTTAAATTTCCTTAGCTTCTGCTTGACAGGAGGGCATGCTGGGTCGGTTGGCAATTTGTGGACCACCAAATCAGTGACTAAACCAGGCATGTCGTCATATGACCACGCAAAAACATCTTCTTACTCAAACAACGCTTTAATTATCTCTTCTCTGAGCTGAGGTTCCAAATGGAAACTTATTTTTATTTCCCGTACATTCTCCTGATCCCCTAAATTGATTGCCTCTGTGCCATTCAGATTAGGTTTGGGTTTTTCTTCAAAATGGCTTAATTCTTTACTGATTTCCTCAAAAGCTTCCTCATCATCATATTCTATTTCGTAATCACACTTAATTTCTTGTATTATTATTTCGGAGTTAGATTGGCATTTAAGACTGGGCGGAAGACTCCTCATGCATGACACATCACTGAAACCAGCGTAAAAGGGACTGTACAAGAAGGAAAAGAAAGACAAAAATAAAAACTATCAGGAATGAAAAAGGAGGAAAATTGCATTTCATTAACATTTAAGATAACAAGGTTTAACTCATCCAAACGGACGGAACATAGCATCCGAATTACAACCTTGGAAATAATCCAGATTAAACTGAAAGGAAATCAAAACTAACTACCAAGACTCCCTCCGGGTAGGAAGGGGAGTTGCTTCCCAATTGTTAAGCTTTGCCTGGGGCCCCACGAACTGAACATCTGCCTTGCTTGGACCTTCTCCGGCCTCCAACACATTCACCTCATCAAACAGCTTTTCAAACCTCTCGATCAGCTCCTTGTCGGGATCAATCACACAACTGGGCATTGCTGTTGCTAGGCGCTTCTTAGTACCAGGCCTGACAAAGGAACGGGAAAGGCGGGGAATAGGTTTTGGAAGGGTCCATGCTTTCTTTTTCATTTTTCTAGCTCGCCTTATGTCTGCAGCAGTGGGCTTGAAGCCTAAACCAAAAGTATCCAGGTTTGCAGGAAGAGATACCGGCTGTACGATGCCTTGTAAAGAAGCACCCAAGCCTTTTCCAGGTACAAATCCGTTCTTCAGCATTTCCGACGCAACCATGACGGATGCAGCAGCTACCTTTGGCACAGGAATACACTCCCCTTCCGGGATCTTTTCAACCGATACCGTATCAAAGACTTGATAAACCCATGGACCTTTGTCGTCCTCAGCTGCTATGAAAGGCACAATGGCACCACCCAGAGCACACGAAAATACTACTTCCCCCACTGCACCACCA
>NW_017683754.1:5617-8203 GCF_001879085.1 Nicotiana attenuata
TTGATCTGTCCTCACTAGCCCTGATCATCATTACGGTTTGTGAAGGCTTCTTATGCTCTCCCTTTTGTACTAGCTCAATCATATGGGTCTCGTGATGGGATGGCAATGGATTCTGAGTGATGTTAGGCGTCTCTAGGGCTTGCACTTCAATTGGGCGGGTGTCAATGAGCTCCTGGATGGACGTTTTCAAATGCCAGCATTTTTCTGTGTCATGTCCCGGAGCACCCGAGCAATACTCGCAACTTACAGAGTGGTCCAGATTCCTTGGGGGAGGATTTGGCAATTTGGGTTCAATCGGACTCAACATGCCCAATTGTCTCAATCTGTGGTATAAGCTGGTGTAAGATTCACCCAATGGAGTGAAAGTCTTCTTCTTCTGCAGCCTATCATTCTTAGATGCAGGGTTAGGTCGAAAACTGGTTCCAGTGGGGTTTCTGTTGGCTCTCGGAGGTGGGTAGGTATTTTGAGCTGGGTAAGTATTTTTTGGGGTGGGGGCGCGCCATTGCGCATGGGTAGGAGGTTGGGGGTATGTTTGGGCATGGTGGACAGAGAAATGGGGGACAGGAGGTGGGTAGTAGTGTTGCGGTGGGCCATATGGGGTGTGTGTGTAGGTTTGGGGATGAGGTCGAGGTTGGTGATAATATGGTGATGGACCCCTGGACCAAGCTCTTGATTCCACTACTGCAACATCTTCTTTCTTTTTCTTTCCCAATACCCCTCCAGTGCCGCTCTGAATAGCCTGGGTAGTTGCTTTGATTGCTGAATAGCTCATAATCTTGTTGGATTTAAGCCCCTCTTCCACCATACTTCTCATTTTCACTACCTCGCTGAAAGTTTTCCCTACTGCTGACACCAAGTGACCATAGTAGGTGGGTTCCAGAGCCTGTAGGAAATAATCAACCATCTTGCTCTCTTTCATTGGAGGATCGACCCTGGCCGCCTGCTCTCTCCATCGAAAACCGTACTCTCTGAAGCTTTCTCCGGCTTCTTCTCAATTTTAGTCAGTGACAGACGGTCCGGGACAATTTCGAGATTATACTGAAAATTACATGCAAATGCTTGGGCCAAATCATCCCAAGTGTACCATCGAGCATGATCCTGTTGTGTGTACCACTCCAAGGCTGCTCCACTTAGACTTTGACTGAAGTAAGCCATCAATAACTCGTCCCTTCCCCCAACTCCTCTCATTTTGCTGCAGAACCCCCTTAAGTGGGCCACCGGATCACCATGTCCATTATATAAGTTAAACTTGGGTAACTTGAATCCCGCTGGCAACTGGACATCGGGAAACAGGCACAGGTTCTTGTAGGCTACACTCACTTGACCTCCGAGCCCCTGCATATTTCTGAATGACTGCTCTAAGCTCTTAACCTTCCGTATCATTTCTTCTTGCTCAGGGTTTTTGGGAGGCTTTTCTTCTTCAGCTGAGAGATCAAGACGGGGAGTGTAAGAGCATGGTTCTGGTGGTTTGAAAGTGGCATCGGGTGGGTAGTACTGGTTATCATGGGTTTGGAATAAAGATTCGCTAGAGGACCTGTGTAATGCGACAGGTGGGGGAGCTACAAACACATGAGTAGTTGGTGGTGGAGGGCATGGGATTTGTTTGGGTGGTGGAGGTGGTGGTGTTTGAAAGGTGGTTCTGTAGTACTGCTGGTAAGTAGGGAAAGCCGGAGATGAGTTCACTGTGGGAGGATCTTGAGGCTGAGCTAGTGGTGGGATGTAAGCGGGGTTAGCAGGATAGGCTGGTAGTGATGTTCCTTCGACCAGGCCTGGTACATCTCGGCCATTTGTTGCTTCAGTTTATACATCTCCTCCTTCATTGCATTAACGTCCACTACTTCCTCCTCCCTAGACGGGTCGACAATGCTTGTGTCTAATTCCTGGTTGACCATGTTTGACTTATCCTTAGAGCGAGTGTTGTAGGGATGGGTTGCCAGAATTCCAGTCAACTTAACCACTTGCCTGAACTCATCAACAACAACTTTGTTAGCGGTTAGAGCATTAGCAGATAGATAACCACACATTTGGGAATGAATGCACCTAAGCCGTTAACTAGTTCTATTATGCCTTTGCTTGGTTGCATGCGTCATCCCGGCTTTTCCTTATTTCTATGTGCCACTTCCTTTTTGTTTTCCCATTGTTTCTTGCCGCTCCCTCTTTTTGCGTTTTCTCTCTTATTTTTTCTATTTTTATTTGGTTACGGTCGAATCCTATGTAGATTGCCTACGTATCATGACCCCGCATGAATCAGACCGAGCCTAGTTCGTGAAGAATAAATGT
Source organism: Nicotiana attenuata (assembly GCF_001879085.1). Classification (NCBI taxonomy): domain Eukaryota; kingdom Viridiplantae; phylum Streptophyta; class Magnoliopsida; order Solanales; family Solanaceae; genus Nicotiana; species Nicotiana attenuata. The sequence goes on from NW_017683754.1 coordinate 7,898, forward strand.
AAAGTAGAAGCAAAATGTTTTTGGGATTTTCAATTTTATTGATAGCAAATACGTCTATTACAAAGACTCAAAACTGACAAATTAAATAACTAATAGACTCTAATGCAGAAAAAAACTACAGACTCCACCATCCCTATTCTATTTTAAACGAAAATACAGACTCAATCAACTGACTGACTTTTAACGAAAAGGAAATACAGACTCAGACCACTGACAGACTCTAGTAGAAAAGGAAATACAGACTCAAATGACAAACTCTAGTAGAAAAGTAAATACAGACTCGAATGACTAACTCTAAGTGGAAAA
>NW_017683755.1:0-3986 GCF_001879085.1 Nicotiana attenuata
ATGAGCGTGGGGTAGAGCACCGTTGGGGATGGTGACTTGGTCCGTCCCGGTTGTTGATTTTACTGCGTAATTGACTAAAACCTGCTTGATGCTATCGTGATTTGGGCTGATTTCCATGTTTTGGGCTTCGTGCCGATTATTTGAATCCTTTAGGGATTATTATTGCTGTTTTCATGGCACTTAGCATGTTAAATGACTTCAGTCCTGAGTTAAACACAGTTTTGAAATGTGCAGTCATATTGCTAAAGTGTAAAGACGTAAATTGCATTTTCTGATGTTTTGAGTTAAAAGCTATTACTTGACATTGCCCGAGTGGCTCATTTGCATTGATCTGGACTGAATATGGATCGGGCTGCACGCCGCAGCGATACTATGATGATATTGCGCTTGGGCTGTAGGAGCCCCTCCGGAGTCTGAACCCCCACAGTGAGCGCGGGTACCCAAATGGATCGGGCTGTACGCCGCAGCAGTCATGTGCATTGCATTGCATTCCTGCATTGGTTCCTGTTTGTACTACGTGTCATGACATTCAGCACTCTCATATCATTGGCATCCATGCTACTTCTTGCACTGTTTACCAGATACCCTGGTGTCATTTGTTGATGGAGTGCTGTGCCCGAAGGGCTGACTTATGTGCGGACTTGCACTATCTGATTACGCATTCATTTGCTTGACTGTTGGAAAAGGATATTTTCAAAAGTGGTTTTTAAACTGAGCCAGATATTTTCTAAAGGATTTTTCACGGTTTTACTGTTTTCTCAAAGGGTTGTACTGTCCTATATAGCATGATGGAGTGCTCTTACGTGATTTCTTGCCTCTCAGTTATTATTTACTCTTATTACTCACTGAGTTGGAAGTACTCACTTTACTCCCTGCACCTCGCGTGCAGTTGCAGGTATCGTTCACCCGGTAGCGGGTTATTAGCGAATTGAAGGTATTGTTATTGTAGCTGAGCAAGGTACCGCCAGCGTTCGCGGCACCGGATGTTGTCTTTTGTTTTCCAGAAATTTTACTTGTATATATTTATTGGCCTATAGTTGTGTTAAGGTTTCCTTAGATGCTCGTGACTTGTGACACCCCGGTCGGGTAGTGATTAACAGTTTCTAATGCCATTAAGTTGTATCTTCTATTCATTTATGTTTAATAATTTGTTAGTGAAAGGATTTGGGTTAGTTGGCTGGCCTTGTCTTCACGAGAGGCGCCATCACGACCGGGTATGGGAACTGGGTCGTGACAAGTTGGTATTAGAGCCTAGGTTACTAGGTCTCACGAGTCATGAGCAGGTTTAGTAGAGTCTCGCGGATCAGTACGGAGACGTCTGTATTTATCCTCGAGAGGCTGCAGAACCTTTAGGAAAACTTCCCATTCTTGGAATTCTTATCGTGCGTACTTGATTCAGCTTGAGATATAACTCTTGAAATTCCTTCCACACGTCTGTATGCGCACGTGAGCGCTCAGTATTATATGTGCCTTGATGGTTTGTGATTCCCCGATCGAGGGGCGAGATGTAATCTTCGTGAGTATGTTGGGCCAGTCTAGAGGACTTGAGGCCGGATCCTTGCCTATGGCTTGAGCACCGAGGTGCTGATTGTGTGAGCAAGTATTTTGAACTTATATGTTCAGTATTTCCCCTATTAGCCGGAATGGCGGTTTGGTATTCATGTGATGAGTATGTTAGTACTGCGAGATGTAATTATATGACTTGGTAGTGACGAAGAAGTCTGCAGGATAATAGATGAACTGTTAAGTGATTCGACTCCTATTGTGGATTGATGTGTAGCCCGAATTATGGGCGCGTGAAGAATATCTTCGTATCTCCTAGTTGGAAAGTAAAGTACAATACGTGTGGCGGTATGAGTTCAGACTTAGGAAGACTAATGACTGAGTAACTTATATGATGGTGAAAGGTATGCTGAAGTACTAAATTGAGGCGAAGCAGGGGTCATCTCCTGCGGAGTGTTCTTAAGTGGTATGGTCCTTACGTGTATGTTAGAAGATCTCATGTGTAATTGAAGGGTATGTGTTGAAATTTAAAAATTCGGGTCGCTTAAGAGAGTGGACTCAGTTGATGTGGTGATGAATGAGAGGGTTGTAGAGGATTTCAGTACTAGATGATCTGTGTTTTCACAAACTTGTAGATGATTTGAGTTTAATCTCACCATGACATTGTGGCATCATTAGAGTAAAGGTGTTATGAGTTGTTAAGTATGTCTTGATATATGGCTTCTAGCCAAGTTGGGGAGGTTGTTGTTGATTAGCTGATTGCACGGTTATGTGCTATGTTGGGTACGTCTCGAGGTATGCTGGCGAGTTAGTTCTAGTTACACAGATTGAGCCGAGGATGGCACGAGTGAAGCAAAATTTCGACAAAGGTTATATTATGTTCCATAGGGTATGAGAATTACGGAATGTCTAGAGTTGTTGTTGGTAGAGGATGCTCGGTGCATAGAGCAGGAAGTGCTTAGTTGTATTGGGATGAGAGTCTCATTTTACGGTATCGGAGTGCCAATAAAGCATGAGTGGTTCTGTTCGTTAAATCAGGTAAATTGCAGATGAATAAGAATGAATGACTCTCGAGAATGGTTTTAATGTGTTCAAGAATCTACATGCAACACTCAGGTGTTTTAAGGTGGTGCATGTGACTAAAGACAGTGTTTCAATAGAAAATGTCAAGACTTGTGGTATTTTGATGTTGATCATGGGATCCTATGTGTCGGTACCTAGAAAGTAAAGGAAGCGAATTTAGACTCGCAGTAAGTTCTTCAGAGTAAAGCATTCGGGAGTGTGGTATTTCTGGGAAACAATTGAGAGAGTATTCAGTGGCCTATGGGTCTTAGACAGTGTGGTCTTATGTTCGAGTCTCGTGTGGTAAGCTTGGATTGAGGCATTGTGATGCTACAGCGAGGGAGAAATATCAAGTGGATGATGAATCAAAAAGGGAAATTAGATAGATGGAATAGCTTGATAGTAGACCGAATCGGTATGGTAAGGATGTGATTAATTCTTCGTATGTGTTCGAGGTAATGGGCTTTTACAGGTATTGTGCAGCAAGGTTCTTGAGTTCTGACAGCTTGCTTAGCTTGGTTCGGGTAGAAGGTTCAGTCCTGGCAGTTTAGCTTGTGCAATGGAATTGGGGGAGAGTTCTTGATAAGTTTTACCGTGGTTTAGAGACGTATAAATTGCCTATGGGCATGCGAAGCATGGAATGTGTAATGATTTCTCTTCTTGATGGGATTGATGGAGAGTTCTTGACTAGTGGAGTACGTAGATGTTTGTGGTTAGGAGGGGAGATGGAGTTCTCATGTTATACTAGTGTGGTATGGTATATGCGATATGTGGTGGAGGATTGGGATTTGTGTGTGTAAGGTTACAGTTCTGTTCATAATGGAAAGTCATTAAATTCTTAAGCAGCACGGGCAGCTGCAGGTGATTAAAGAATCGATCTTCAAATGATTAAGGAAAATGGTATTGCCAACCATAGTGATTCGACGGGGGTGTATGTTCCAGTAAAAGGGCAATGTGATGTAAACTGATAATACTTCGGTAGTGTTGCGGCATTTGGGATCGACTGTTGATATCTGAGTTTGTTTGATGGCACAGGGAAACTTTAGAATACCTTTTGTGGGATGATTGGGTACTTGAGGTGTGATATGTATTCGTACGGTGCAATTTGGGATCAGGTATAGTGATTTGTGTGCTATATGGAGTTGGAGACTAGGAGTTCTCGTGTTCAGGCTATGCAGTTGTCGTAAATCGTGTGTATCGGCACGGTCTAGCGGTTATTGGGAATTAGAGGTCCGAGTGGATCTTTCTTTGCTTGGTATGCCAAATTTTGGATATGATATTGGATTGTAGGCTGGTTGTCTCAGTGTTGGGTTATTCTAGACTATTGTGCTACGGGCTAGGCCGGAAATGCCACGGGTTGAGCGGCAATGTGCATTGGATTATGTTCTTGCAGAGTGGTATATATTTCAAAAGATGCAGCG
>NW_017683755.1:6111-8203 GCF_001879085.1 Nicotiana attenuata
GGGTTTTTGATTGAATGCGTAATTCGGAAGTTTTTAAGAAACTTAGGCTTGAATCCGATGTGATTTGATGGTTTTAGCGTTGTTTGAAGTGTTTTGAGGATTGGAACAAGTTTGAATAAGGTATTAGGATGTGTTGGTGTTTTTGGTTGAGGTCCCGGGGGCCTCGGGGTGAATTCAAGTGATTAAACGAGAGTTTTTAAGGTTTGCTTCAGGTCTGTTGCTGTTGTCATCTGATATTTCCGCTTCTGCTGAAACGGACCGCAGAAGCGGTTCCGCAGAAGCGGGTGAGCGATCGCAGAAGCGGTCCTTGAGGGCTTGGCAATTTTCGCAGAAACTAGAGGCAGTCCGCAAAAGCGGACATCGCAGGAGCGGTTTGCGACCGCAGAAGCGGTCCTGGGGATTTTATGTTAGACCGCAAAAGCGGTTATTTTGGCGCAGAAGCGGTAACCGCAGGTGCGGTATCCCAACCGCAGAAGCGGAGACCTGGCTGGTTGAAGTGAACAGTGTTTTCACGATTTTGAAAGAGAAGAAACATTTTGGACTTCGGACTAAGGAGATTTTGGGAGATTTTTGAAGAGGTTTTCGAGGGCTATCATCAGGTATGGATTCTTGGACTTAGATTATGATATTATTGTGTATAAACATGGATTAACACTGAAAACCCAAGGAATTAAAGGGTAAAAATGGAGGTTAGGGCTTGAAACTTAAGAAAGTTAAACTAGGGATTTGAGTGGTCAAATGGACTCCGATTTTGGTGAATTTTATATGTATGGACTCGTGGCAAGACGAGGAATCCGGTGATGTAAATTTCGTAATTTTTTGAGAAGCGGGCCCGGGGCTCGGGTTTTGCTAGTTTCGAGATTCTTGCTAATTTTCGATTGTTTTCGTTTGGTTAGTGTTCCCTTAGCATATTGTGATGTATTCGCTCTGATTTTGGTTAGATTCGACGCGTGTGGAGGCCGATTCGAGGGCCAAAGGCGTCGCGAGCTAGGGATTTCACCGGTTCGAGGTGAGTAATACTTGTAAATGATATCCTGAGGGTTTGAAACCCCGGATTTGCACATCATAGTGTTGTATTGTGGTGACTTGCACGCCAGGTATGAGCGTGGGGTAGAGCACCGTTGGGGATGGTGACTTTGTCCGTCCCGGTTGTTGATTTTACTGCGTAATTGACTAAAACCTGCTTGATGCTATCGTGATTTGGGCTGATTTCCATGTTTTGGGCTTCGTGCCGATTATTTGAATCCTTTAGGGATTATTATTGCTGTTTTCATGGCACTTAGCATGTTAAATGACTTCAGTCCTGAGTTAAACACAGTTTTGAAATGTGCAGTCATATTGCTAAAGTGTAAAGACGTAAATTGCATTTTCTGATGTTTTGAGTTAAAAGCTATTACTTGACATTGCCCGAGTGGCTCATTTGCATGTTCTGGACTGAGGATGAATCGGGCTGCACGCCGCAGCGATGCTATGATGATATTGCGCTTGGGCTGTAGGAGCCCCTCCGGAGTCTGAACCCCCACAGTGAGCGCGGGTACCCAAATGGATCGGGCTGTACGCCGCAGCGGTCATGTGCATTGCATTGCATTCCTGCATTGGTTCCTGTTTGTACTACGTGTCATGACATTCAGCACTCTCATATCATTGGCATCCATGCTACTTCTTGCACTGTTTACCAGATACCCTGGTGTCATTTGTTGATGGAGTGTTGTGCCCGAAGGGCTGACTTATGTGCGGACTTGCACTATCTGATTACGCATTCATTTGCTTGACTGTTGGAAAAAGATATTTTCAAAAGAGGTTTTTAAACTGAGCCAGATACTTTCTAAAGGATTTTTCACGGTTTTTACTGTTTTCTCAAAGGGTTGTACTGTCCTATATAGCATGATGGAGTGCTCTTACGTGATTTCTTGTCTCTCAGTTATTATTTACTCTTATTACCGCTGAGTTGGAAGTACTCACTTTACTTCCTGCACCTCGCGTGCAATTGCAGGTAATGTTCACCCGGTAGCGGGTGATTAGCGGACTGAAGGTATTACTAATGTAGCTGAGCAAGGTGACCGCCAGCGTTCACGGCACCGTACTTCATCTT
>NW_017683756.1:0-310 GCF_001879085.1 Nicotiana attenuata
TGGCAAAAGGCGACTAGGGAATGGAGGCCCTATGTCTAAGAGGAACAACTCAGGGATTGGAGCCCTAATGGTTGCAAAAGGCGACTAGAGAATGGAGGCCCTATGTTGGCAAAAGGCGACTAGGGAATGGAGGCCCTATGTCTAAAAGGGCACAACTCGGGGATTGGAGCCCTAATGTTGGCAAAAAGGCGACTAGGGAATGGAGGCCCAATGTCTAAAAAGCTCAACTCAGGGATAGGAGCCCTAATGTTGGCAAAGGTGACTAGGGAATGGAGGCCCTATGTCTAAAAGGCACAACTCAGGGATTGGA
>NW_017683756.1:5193-8203 GCF_001879085.1 Nicotiana attenuata
GGATTGGAGCCCTAATGGTTGCAAAAGGCGACTAGAGAATAGAGGCCCAATGTCCAAAAAGGCACAACTCAGGGATTGGAGCCCTAATGTTGGCAAAAGGCAACTAGGGAATGGAGGCCCTATGTCTAAAAGGCACAACTCAGGGACTGGAACCCTAATGTTGGCAAAAGGCGACTAGGAAATGGAGGCCCTATGTCTAATATTCTCAACTCAGGGATTGGAGCCCTAATGTTGGCAAAAGGCGACTAGGGAATGGAGGCCCTATGTCTAAAAAGGCACAACTCAGGGATTGGAGCCCTAATGTTGGCAAAAGGCGACTAGGGAATGGAGGCCCTATGTCTAAAAAGGCACAACTCAGGGATTGGAGCCCTAATGTTGGCAAAAGGCGACTAGGGAATGGAGGCCCTATGTCTAAAAAGGCACAACTCAGGGATTGGAGCCCTAATGTTGGCAAAAGGCGACTAGGGAATGGAGGCCCTATGTCTAAAAAGGCACAACTCAGGGATTGGAGCCCTAATGTTGGCAAAAGGCGACTAGGGAATGGAGGCCCTATGTCTAAAAAGGCACAACTCAGGGATTGGAGCCCTAATGTTGGCAAAAGGCGACTAGGGAATGGAGGCCCTATGTCTAAAAAGGCACAACTCAGGGATTGGAGCCCTAATGTTGGCAAAAGGCGACTAGGGAATGGAGGCCCTATGTCTAAAAAGGCACAACTCAGGGATTGGAGCCCTAATGTTGGCAAAAGGCGACTAGGGAATGGAGGCCCTATGTCTAAAAAGGCACAACTCAGGGATTGGAGCCCTAATGTTGGCAAAAGGCGACTAGGGAATGGAGGCCCTATGTCTAAAAAGGCACAACTCAGGGATTGGAGCCCTAATGTTGGCAAAAGGCGACTAGGGAATGGAGGCCCTATGTCTAAAAAGGCACAACTCAGGGATTGGAGCCCTAATGTTGGCAAAAGGCGACTAGGGAATGGAGGCCCTATGTCTAAAAAGGCACAACTCAGGGATTGGAGCCCTAATGTTGGCAAAAGGCGACTAGGGAATGGAGGCCCTATGTCTAAAAAGGCACAACTCAGGGATTGGAGCCCTAATGTTGGCAAAAGGCGACTAGGGAATGGAGGCCCTATGTCTAAAAAGGCACAACTCAGGGATTGGAGCCCTAATGTTGGCAAAAGGCGACTAGGGAATGGAGGCCCTATGTCTAAAAAGGCACAACTCAGGGATTGGAGCCCTAATGTTGGCAAAAGGCGACTAGGGAATGGAGGCCCTATGTCTAAAAAGGCACAACTCAGGGATTGGAGCCCTAATGTTGGCAAAAGGCGACTAGGGAATGGAGGCCCTATGTCTAAAAAGGCACAACTCAGGGATTGGAGCCCTAATGTTGGCAAAAGGCGACTAGGGAATGGAGGCCCTATGTCTAAAAAGGCACAACTCAGGGATTGGAGCCCTAATGTTGGCAAAAGGCGACTAGGGAATGGAGGCCCTATGTCTAAAAAGGCACAACTCAGGGATTGGAGCCCTAATGTTGGCAAAAGGCGACTAGGGAATGGAGGCCCTATGTCTAAAAAGGCACAACTCAGGGATTGGAGCCCTAATGTTGGCAAAAGGCGACTAGGGAATGGAGGCCCTATGTCTAAAAAGGCACAACTCAGGGATTGGAGCCCTAATGTTGGCAAAAGGCGACTAGGGAATGGAGGCCCTATGTCTAAAAAGGCACAACTCAGGGATTGGAGCCCTAATGTTGGCAAAAGGCGACTAGGGAATGGAGGCCCTATGTCTAAAAAGGCACAACTCAGGGATTGGAGCCCTAATGTTGGCAAAAGGCGACTAGGGAATGGAGGCCCTATGTCTAAAAAGGCACAACTCAGGGATTGGAGCCCTAATGTTGGCAAAAGGCGACTAGGGAATGGAGGCCCTATGTCTAAAAAGGCACAACTCAGGGATTGGAGCCCTAATGTTGGCAAAAGGCGACTAGGGAATGGAGGCCCTATGTCTAAAAAGGCACAACTCAGGGATTGGAGCCCTAATGTTGGCAAAAGGCGACTAGGGAATGGAGGCCCTATGTCTAAAAAGGCACAACTCAGGGATTGGAGCCCTAATGTTGGCAAAAGGCGACTAGGGAATGGAGGCCCTATGTCTAAAAAGGCACAACTCAGGGATTGGAGCCCTAATGTTGGCAAAAGGCGACTAGGGAATGGAGGCCCTATGTCTAAAAAGGCATAACTTAGGGATTGGAGCCCTAATGTTGGCAAAAGGCGACTAGGGAATGGAGGCCCTATGTCTAAAAAGGCACAACTCAGGGATTGGAGCCCTAATGTTGGCAAAAGGCGACTAGGGAATGGAGGCCCTATGTCTAAAAAGGCACAACTCAGGGATTGGAGCCCTAATGTTGGCAAAAGGCGACTAGGGAATGGAGGCCCTATGTCTAAAAAGGCACAACTCAGGGATTGGAGCCCTAATGTTGGCAAAAGGCGACTAGGGAATGGAGGCCCTATGTCTAAAAAGGCACAACTCAGGGATTGGAGCCCTAATGTTGGCAAAAGGCGACTAGGGAATGGAGGCCCTATGTCTAAAAAGGCACAACTCAGGGATTGGAGCCCTAATGTTGGCAAAAGGCGACTAGGGAATGGAGGCCCTATGTCTAAAAAGGCACAACTCAGGGATTGGAGCCCTAATGTTGGCAAAAGGCGACTAGGGAATGGAGGCCCTATGTCTAAAAAGGCACAACTCAGGGATTGGAGCCCTAATGTTGGCAAAAGGCGACTAGGGAATGGAGGCCCTATGTCTAAAAAGGCACAACTCAGGGATTGGAGCCCTAATGTTGGCAAAAGGCGACTAGGGATTGGAGGCCCTATGTCTAAGAGGCACAACTCAAGGATTGGAGCCCTAATGGTTGCAAAAGGCGACTAGATAATAGAGGCCCAATGTCCAAAAAGGCACAACTCAGGGATTGGAGCCCTAATGTTGGCAAAAGGCAACTAGGGAATGGAGGCCCTATGTCTAAAAGG
>NW_017683757.1:0-2093 GCF_001879085.1 Nicotiana attenuata
TGTTTGTAAAATAATTAGGTTATGTTGGCATCAACTAGGGAGTGGGTCCCTATGTTGGAAAAGTTATCAAGTTATCCTAGCATCAACTAGGAAGTGGGACCCTAAGTTGGAAAAGTCATCAGGTTATGCTAGCATGAACTCGTGAGTGGGACCCTGTGTTAGAAAAGTCATCAGGTTATGCTGGAATCAACTAGGGAGTGGGACCCAATGTTGGAATGTTATCTGGTCACTCTAGCATCAACTAGGGAGTGGGACCTTATGTTGGAAGGTCATCAGGTTATGCAGGCGTGAACTAGGAAGTAGGATGCTAAGTTGGAGAGTCATCAATTTATGCTGGCATCAACTAGGGAGTGGGACCCTATGTTGGAAAGTCATCAAGTTATGGTGGCATCAACTAGGGAGTGGGACCCTGTGTTGGAAAGTTATCATATCACGCTGGCATCAACTTGGGAGTGGGACCGTGTGTTGGAAAGTCATCAGGTTATGCTGGCATCAAATAGGGAGTGGGACCCTAAGTCGGATAAGTCATGAGGTTATGCTAGCATAAACTAGGGAGTGGGACCCTAAGTTGGAAAAATCATCAGGTTATGCTGGCATCAACTACGGAGTGGGATCGTATGTTGGAAAAGTCATCAGGTTATGCTGGCTTAAACTAGGGAGGGGGACCCTATGTTTGTAAAATAATCAGGTTATGCTGGCATCAACTAGGGAGCGGGACCATATGTTGGAAAAGTGATCAGGTTATGCTAGCATCAACTAAGGAGTGGGAACCTATGTTGGAAAAGTCATCACGTTATGCTAGCATCAACTGGTGAGTGGGACCTTGTGTTGGAAAAGTCATCAGGTTATGCTGACATCAACTAGGGAGTGGGATCCTATGTTGGAATGTCATCTGGTCACTCTAGCATCAACTAGGGAGTGGGACCTTATGTTGGAAAAGTCATCAGGTTATGCTGGCATCAACTAGGGAGTGGGACCGTACGTTGGAAAAGTCATTAGGTTATGCTAGCTTTAACTAGGGAGGGGGACCCTATGCTTGTAAAATAATTAGGTTATGCTGGCATCAACTAGGGAGTAGGACCCTATGTCGGAAAAGTCATATAGTTATGCTGGCATCAACTAGGGAGTGGGACCATAAGTTGGAAAAGTCATCAGGTTGTGCTGGCATCAACTAGGGTGTGACACCCTATGTTGGAAAAGTCATCAGGTTATGCTGGCATCAACTAGGGAGTGGGACCCTATGTTGGAAAGTCATCAGGTTATGCTGGCATCAATTAGGGAGTGGGACACTATGTTAGAAAAGTCACCAGGTCGGAAAAGTCATCAGGTTATACTGGCATCAACTAGAGAGTGAGAACCTATGTTAGAAAAGTCATGAGGTTATGCTGTTATCAAATAGGGAGTGAGACCCTATTTTGGAAAAGTCATTAGGTTTTGCTGGCATCAACTAGGGAGTGGGACACTATGTTTGAAAAGACATCAGTTGGAAAAAGTTTTCAGGTTATGCTGGCATCAACTAAGAAGTGGGACCCTATGTTGGAAAAGTCATCTGGTTATGCTGGCTTCAATTAGGGAGTGGGACCCTATGTTGGAAAGTCATTAGGTTATGCTGGCATCAACTAGGGAGTGAGACCCTATGTTGGAAAGTTATCACGTTATGCTGGCATCAACTAGGAAGTAGGATGCTATGTTGGAGAGTCATCAAGTTATGCTGGCATCAATTAGGGAGTGGGACCCTAAGTTGAAAAGTCATCAGGTTATGCTGGCATCAACTAGGGAGTGAGACCCTAAGTTGGAAAAGTCATTAGGTTGTGCTGGCATCAACTAGAGTGTGGGACCCTATGTTGGAAAAGTCATCAGGTTATGCTGGCATCAACTAGCGAGTGGGACCCTATGTTGGAAAGTCATCAGGTTATGCTGGCATTAATTAGAGAGTGGGACACTATGTTAGAAAAGTCACTAGGTTGGAAAAGTCATCAGGCTATGCTGACATCAACTAGAGAGTGGAACCTATGTTAGAAAAGTCATGAGATTATGTTGTCATCGAATAGGGAGTGAGACCCTATTTTGCAAAAGTCATCAGGTTATGCTGG
>NW_017683757.1:2118-8202 GCF_001879085.1 Nicotiana attenuata
CATCAATTAGGGAGTAAGACACGTATGGTTAAGAAAAGTCATTCAGGTGGAAAAAGTTTTCAGGTTATGCTAGCATCAACTAAGGAGTGAGACCCTATGTTGGAAAAGTCATCAGGTTATGCAGTTTCAATTAGATTGTGGGACCCTATGTTGGAAAGTCATCAGGTTATGTTGGCATCAACAACGGAGTGGGACCCTATGTTGGCAAGTCATCAGCTTATGCTGGCATAAACTAGGAAGTAGGATGCTATGTTGGAGAATCGTCACGTTATGCTGGCATCAACTAGGGAGTGGGACCCTATGTTGGAAAGTTATCAGGTCACGCTGGCATTAACTAGGGAGTGGGACCCCGTGTTGGAAAGTCATTAGGTTATGCTGGCATCAAATAGGGAGTAAGACCCTAACTTGGAAAAGTCATCAGGTTATGCTGGGATCAACTAGGGAGTGAGACCCTAAGTCGGAAAAGTCATGCAGGCTTGTTGGGCTGATGCAACTAGGGAGTTGGCGGAAGCCGCTATGTCTGGAAAAGTTCATCGAGGGCTATGCCTGGCATCAACTAGGGAGCTGGGACCTATTTAGAAAAGTCTTAGTATGTGCACGATATGGATTGAAGAAAAGTTCATCGGTGAGAGTAGTTATAGCTGGGCGTTAACCATAGGCGAGTGAACCTATGTTAGAAAAAGTCATCAGTTATGCTGGCATGAAATAGAAGAGAGTGGGCGACCCTATGTTGGGAAAAGTTAGTCAGGTTGTATTGGCATTAACTAGGGAGTGAGACCTGATGTGGAAAAGTCATTAGGTAAAGCTCGGCATCAACTAGGGAGTGGACCTAAGATGTTGGAAAATTCATTAGAGTTATGCTGGGAATCAACTAGGGAAGTGGGGACTATATTGGAAAAAAGTCATCAGAGTTGGAAATGTCATCAAGTTATGGTTGGCAAATCAACTAGGGAGTAGGAACCTATGTTAGAAAAGTTATCAGGGTTTATGCTGGCGCAATAGGGAAGTGGGAACGCCTATGTTGTGGAAAATTATGGTTTTGACTGGCATCAAACTAGGGCTTGGGACCCTAATGTTGGACAAAGTTATCTGGTTCTATGCTGGCATCTACCAAGGATAAGTGGGACCCCTATGCTGGAAAAAGTCATATTAGTTATGCTGCATAATAACCTAGGAGTGAGGACCTAATGTTGGATAAAGCATCAGGTTTATGCTAGATCCCAATCACTAGCGGGAGAGGACCGCTTATGTTGGTAAAATAATTGTGCAGGTTATCTTGAGCATCAACTAGGGGAGTGAGACCTTATGTTGGAAAAAGTATCAGGTTATTCTGGCATAACTAGGAAGTGGGAACCTATGTTGGAAAATTGTCAATCAGGTTATGTTGCATCAAACTAGGGAAGTGGGACCTTGTTTAGAAAAGTCATCAGGTTTATGCTGGCATCAACTAGGAGTGGACCTATGTTGGAATGTATCTAGGTCACTCTGGCATCAACTAGGGAAGTGGACCCTATGTTGGAATGTTATCAGGTTATGCTGGATAACTAGGAAGAGGAGCACGGTTGGAGTAGTCATCAGGTTATGCTGGCATCACTAGGGAGGGGACCTTATGTTTTGTAAATCTAAGTTAGGATCTGGCATCAAAGGAGGTGGGACCTATGTTGGAAAAGTCATTAGGTTGATGCTGACATCAACTAGGAGAGTGGGATACTTATGTGAAAACGTCATCAAGTTATGATTGAGCATCAACTAGAGAGTGGGACCCTCATTTGTAAAATAACATCAGGTTATGCTGGGCATCAACTAGGGAACGTGCGCCTATGTTGGAAGTATCGGTTTCTGTACCTGCATCAACTAAAGGAGTGGAAACCTCATGTTTGGAAAGTCACAGGTTATGCTGCTCAACCAGGTGAGTGGGGACTGTGTTGGAAAGTCATGCACAGTTATGCTGGCATTCAACTCTAGGCGAGTGGGATCCTTTTGGAATGTATATGTCACTCGGCTTGGCTGCATCAACTAGGCGAGTGGAACTATGTTGGAAAGTCATCAGGTCTATGCTTGGCATCAATTAGGGGAGTGGACACTAGTTGAAAAGTTCCAAGTAGCTAGTGTTAACGGAAGGGGACAAGTATAAAAATTCAGGTTAGGTCTGGCATATACTAGCAGTGGAACCTATGTTGAAAGTCATCAGGTATATCTGGCTCAATGAGGGAGAGTGGAGACCCCTATGTTTGAAAGTCATAGAGTTTAATGTGGCATTAACTAGGAGTGGAGAACCCTATGTGGGAAATGTCTTCAGTTGTTAGTGGCTGGGCTAAAGGATAGGACACTAAGTAGATAAGTATGCGTTGGAGAAGTATTCAGTTATGCTGGCATCAACTAGGGAGTGAGACTTGGGAAGCTATCACTGGTTATATTCTGGCAACATAGGAGTGGGACCCTATGTTGGAAAGTCATCCAGGTTTTATGCTTGGCTTAAACTAGGAATGTGGACCTATGTTGGAAAAGTCATCAGGTTATCCTTGGCAAATCAACTAGGGAAAGTGGGAGAGCCTAATGTGGAAAAAGTCATCAGGTTATGCTGGCATCAACTAGGGAGTGACCTTAATGTTGAGACAGCATCAGGTTATGCTGGCATCCAACTTAGGGAGTGGGAACCCTATTGTTTGGAAAGTATCAGGGTCAGCTGGCATCTAACTAGGGAGGGGACACCTATGTTTAGGAAGTAGCAGGGAAAATCATCAGGTTTTGCTGGTATCAACATAGGAGTGGAGCCTATGTTGGATAAAGCATCAGGTTTTGCTGGCAATCAAACTAGGCTGAAGGGACCCTATGGTGGAAGTCATCAGGTATGTTGACAATTCAACTAGGGAGTAGACCTATGTTTGAGAACAAATCGACTTAGATTGTTGTCAATCACTAGGGAGGTGGTAACTCGTATGTTGGAAAAGTTCTTCAGTTATGCTGGTCATAGGAAGGGTGTGGTGCCTTATGTTTGAAATAATAGTTGCTTATCAACTTTGGAAGGATGTGACCCTATCTAAAAGGTCATCATATGGTTGCGCATCAACTAGGAGTGAGGAACCTATGTTAGAAAAGTCATCAGGTTATGGCTAGCATGCAAACTGTGGGATAGTGAACCCTATGTTGAAAAAGTCATCAGGTTTTATACTGGCATCAACTAGGGAGTGGCGACCCAATGTTCTGAGAATGTTATTGGTTACTACTGGCATCAACGCAGGGAGTAACGATCCTCTATGTTTGGAAAAGTATTAGGTTTTAAGCTGGCATAAACTGATGGAGTAGGACCTATGTTGTAAGAGTCATCAAGTTATTGCTGGCATCAAAACTAGCGGAGTGGGAACCCTATGTTGGAAAGTCATCAGAGTTATGGTGGCAGTCAACTAGGTGAGTTGGGCCATCCTAATGTTGAGGAAAGTCATCGGTTATGCTGGCATCAATAGGGAGTAGGATGCTCAATGTGAGAGTCATCGTAGTTATGCTGGCATTCACTAGGAGTGGGACTATTTTGGATGAGGTATGGCATCCCGATGGACCTATGTTGAAAAGTCATCAGTTATGCTAGGCATCAACTAGGGAGTGGGACCCTATGTTGAGATGTTTCTGGTCACTTCTGGGCATCAATAAGGGAGTGGGAACCCTTATGTTGAAAAAGTAATAGGTTTATGTTGGCATCAACTAGGGAGTGGGACCTATGTTTGGAAAGTCATCAAGTATTCTGGTTCATCAACTAGGAGTGGACCTATGTTGGTAAAAAAATATCAGGGTCTTGTGCTATGGCGTGCATAACAGGGAGTGGACCTGTAGAATTAGAGTTGGAAATAGTCATCAGTTGGGTTAGCTGGACTAACTGAAGAGTAAGCGAACTATGTTAGAAGAGTCCACAGGTTATGGTGGCATCATGGGTGAACCCTAGTTAGAAAAGACAGTTATAGCATTACATAGGAGGATGACTATGTTGAAATTCATAGTGGGATCTCTAGGGAGTGGACACTATGAAGATCAGAAATCGGTATTTGCAAGCATATGGGGGTAAGTTCATAAGGTGGAACAGGAGGCCTATGTTGAAAAGCAAATAGTTGCATCGAAGGGACCGTAAGTATCCGGTTATCTGGCATCAACTAGGGAGTGAGACCCCTATGTTGGAAAAGCATCAGGTTATGCTGGCATCAACGTAGGGAGTGGGACCCTATGTTGGAAAAAGCATTCAGGGTTTTTGCTGGCATCAAAAGTGGAGAGTGGGCCCCTATTTGTGAATCATCAGGTTATGCGGCAATCGATCCTATGGAGTGGGACCTACATGTTAGGAAACATCTGTTAAGTCATCAGGTTTTCTGGGTGCATCAACTAGAGAGTGGAACCTATGTATGAAAAAGTCAAGAGGTATGCTGACTTCAAATAGGGAGTGGGCCCTATGTTGGAAAATTCATTAGTTATGATGGCATCAACTAGGAAGTGGGACACTATGTTGGAAAAGTCATCAGGGTGGAAAAAGTTTGATCAGGTTTATTGCTGGCCATCAATATTTAGGGGGGTTGAGAAGCTATCAACATGTTATTCTCGCACAAATAGCGAGGGGATCCTATGTTGGAAAAAGTCATCATTATGTTGGATCAACTAGGAATTTGAGACCTAAGTTGGAAAATCATGTAGTTATGCTGCATCAACTTAGGAAGTGGACCATATGTTGGAGAAGTCATTCAGGTTATTACTGGCATCAACTAGGGAGTGGGACCCTATGTTGGAGAAAAAATCAGGTTTTGCTGGCATCAACTTGGGAGTGGGACCTTATGTTTGAAAGTTATCAGGTCACACCGGCATCGTCTAGGGAGTGGGACCCTATGTTGAATAAGTCATCAGGCTATGGTGGCATCAACTATGGAGTGGACCCATGTTGGAAAGTCATCAGGCATCTGGCATCAACTAGGGATGGACACTATGTTAGAAAAGTTATTCAGGTTGGAAAAGTCATCAAGGTTATGCTGGCGTTAACTAGAGAAGTGGAACCTATGTTTAAGAAAACTCATCAGTTATGCTGTATTTCAAATAGGGAGTGGGACCCTATGTTGGAAAAGTCATCAGTTTGTATTGGTATTAACTAGGGAGTGAGAACCTATGTTGGAAAAGTCATTAGTTATCTGGCATCAACTAGGGAGTTGAGACCTATGTTGGAAAATTCATATTTATGCTTGGCACAACTAGGGAGTGGGACACTATGTTGGAAAAGTCATCAGATTGGAAAAGTCATCAAGTTATGGTGGCATTAACTAGGGAGTGAGAACCGTATGTTAGAACAAAAGGTCATCAGGGTTATGTGGCATCAACTAGAGTGGGGACCCTAATCTCTCTCCTGTGTTTATGTTGGAAAAGTCATCAGGTTATGCTAGCATCAACTAGGGAGTAGGACCCTATGTTGGAAAGTCATCAGTTTATGCTGGCATCAGCTAGAGAGTGTGACACTATGTTAGAAAAGTCATCAGGTTATGCTGGCATCAACTAGGGAGTGGGACCCTATGTTGGAATGTTATCTGGTCACTCTGGCAACAAATAAGGTGTGGGACCCTATGTTGGAAAAGTCATCAGGTTATGTTGGCATCAACTAGGAAGTGGTAACCTATGTTGGAAAAGTTATCAGGTTATGCTAGCATCAACTAAAAAGTGAGACCTTATGTTGGAAAAGTATCAGGTTATGCTGGCATCAACTAGGGAGTGGGACCCTATGTTGGAAAGTCATCAGGTTATGCTGGCATCAACTAGGGAGTGGGACACTATGTTAGAATAGTCATCAGGTTATGCTGGCATCAACTAGGGAATGGGACCGTATGTTGGAATGTTATCTGGTCACTCTGGCATCAACTAGGGAGTGGGACCCTATGTTGGAAAAGTTATCAGGTTATGCTGGCTTCAACTAGGGAGGGGGACCCTATGTTTGTAAGTTAATTAGGTTATGCTGGCATGAAGTAGGAAGTGGGACCCTATGTTGGAAAAGTCATCAGGTTTTGCTGGCATCAACTAGGGAGTGGGACCGTACGTTGGAAAAGTCATTAGGTTATGCTAGCTTTA
>NW_017683758.1:0-4215 GCF_001879085.1 Nicotiana attenuata
ACCAAATTCTAAAGACATACCACCCAGTTATTTGGCGGACAGCGAAGCGAGCTCGCTTCGCCAAAGTAGACGCGGATTTTTGCTTCCCTTGAATGCAATGGACAGCGAAGCGAGGACACTTCGCTAGAGTTGACGCGCCCCAGTCCCAGCTCTTTTAAGACAATTTTAGGGTTCATTTTTCCCTATTTCTTTTGGACGAATTTTGGGGTCTTCTCCCACCCTCTCAAGACTTCCAACCCCTCCCATCTTCAAAGTAAGCAATCTCCATTAACTTGATGTGAAATTCCATCATTCTTACACTAGTATTGATGAAATCTACTCATAAAACACATAGATCTTCAAGAAATTCCTTTAAGAACTCAAAGGAGGGTTTTGCAAGATTTCTTCCAAAAGGTAATCCTACACCCTTAGACTTACATGTATGAATTAATTATGCGTATATGAGTGTGAATTAAGTATTGGGACTCTTGGTGTGGTAATTAGAAGCCATAAGTTCCTAATATAAATACACAACTATTATAGAGATTGAAAGATGTTTATTTAATAGAACTTTATTGGTTAAGGGTGTTGTTTACTTGGGTGATGAAGAATAATATTGATTATAACCATTTGAGACTTTAGAATTTATCCAAGAGCAAGAGAATCGGTTATTGGGTGTAGAAACACCATTAATAGGGATTATGAAGCTTTATACTCACCAAGTTTTTGATAAAATGCCTAAGTGACCAAAACAAGGATATTGTTGCTAATTTGGAATCCCTTTGAATTGTATTGATACAGACTAAAGTTGAAAGGGTTGGCGAATGTTGTATTATGCTCAAGAGAAGGAAGTTAAGGTATGTGAGGCTAACTCTCTATGTTTGGGAATGTTAATGGTTCTCCCTCGATTACGTTTCTTTTATGACGTATCAATTGCCTCAGAAATATAGTTAAGGCCTAGTCCCTTGAATAGTTGTAGAACTTCTGTTCTCTAGTTTCATAACTCGTTCATGACTTTCATTCTGAACGTTGTGAGCTCAGTTCGTATTCAATATAGACTTGGTCTTGATGTCCCCAAGTCTCAGTATAGCTTACTCAGCATGTCATAAACATTTGAAGTTCAGTGTTCATAACCAGTTCATTAATACATGTCTCATTCTAGTCCTATAGAGTATTCCAGTATTATGTATTGCAGTATGATTCTCAGTTCCTGATGTTAAATCCCTGAATGTTGAACACCTATATTTGGGCCTGAGGCCGCAACTAATGCTTTATGCATCTTTGGGCATGAGGCTGCAGTTTATGCTTTATCCATTTTGGACCTGAGGTCGCAGTTATGTATATGTATACTTGGGCCCGAGGCCGCAGTTTGTGCACATATATATATTGGGCCTGAGGTCGCAGTTTAATATTCAGATAAATAGGTTGTTCATCATTCAGAAGAGGGAGTATTCATATCCTTACTTCCATTATTCAGTTCAGTTATCAGTTATCAGTTATCTTTTCAGTTATCAGTTCAGTTATTAGTTATCAGTTATCTTTTCAGTTATCAGTTCAGTTATCCGTTATCAGTTATCTTTTCAGCTATCAGTTCAGTTATCAGTTATCAGTTATCTTTTCAGTTATCACTTCAGTTTCAGTTTCAATAGTTAACATTTCAGTTATCAATTATCAATTCGCAGTTACCAGCTTAGTTTCAGTTTTAGCATTTATAATTCTTTCTTTCAGTTTCTTTACATACCAGTACAATTCAAATGTACAGGTTGATGATCCAGAGTGCTAGGATTCTCGTACCAGCTATTTGGTGATCCCCAGTTCTTTCAGGGCATTATCATTACTTTACAGTCTTTCAGTGTTTACAGATATATAGTGTTTTCAGTACTTCAATAGAGGCTTCATAGACTAGAGTAACAGTTAGACAGAGTCTCAGACTTTTCATGTTAAGCCATGTTGGCTACAAATATATTTCAGAATTGTATTAGTATTTCAGCACTTTGATTTATATCATCACGACTTTCAGTATATCAGCATGTGTTAGTTTATCTTCCGCATTCTGTATGTTATGATATCACATGTTGATTCAGCCAGCCAGTTGGTTCGCTCGGTCATATGTAGTCAGGCACCGAGTGTCGTGTTACGTCCAGGCCCAGGTTCGGGGCGTGACAAAGCTTGGTATCAGAGCCTAGGTTCAAGAGTCCTATGGAGTCTATGAAGCCGTGTCCAGTGGAGTTTCCTTTATATGTGTGTGCCGGCCACTCATATAAACGACTAACTACCAGGACATTCAGGATTGTCTCACTTCTTTCTACTCTAGATCGTGCCATGAAGCTTAGAACAATAGTTAACCTTCTCTTCCTATC
Organism: Nicotiana attenuata; assembly: GCF_001879085.1. NCBI lineage: Eukaryota > Viridiplantae > Streptophyta > Magnoliopsida > Solanales > Solanaceae > Nicotiana > Nicotiana attenuata. The sequence continues at coordinate 2,340 of NW_017683758.1, forward strand.
GAATTCCAAACATATTGGATGCCCAAGCAACGTGCAGGAAAAACCTAAGGTTCTAGAGAGGACAATTGCCCATTGGGTATATCTATGGAGTACATGTTGGTAACAAATGAGATTTGAGAGGATGTTGAAAGTGGGATGTAATGGGTAGTAGTACAGATTAGAGCATAACCTAATCAGAAAGTACAAAAGCAGTCATTATGTTTTATGGTTATCAGTTTAACTCAGTTACCAGTTATGCAGTCTTTCAGTTAGCAGGTTTATGGTTATTCCGTATGCCAGTTGTTTGTTATTCAGTTACCAGACCTCCAATTTTTAGTGTATCAAAATTTTTGGAGATTTGTGAGTATACAGTGATGCATATGGATGCTCAAAGAAAATGTAAGTAACTGTGATTATAGCAAGATCTTTGCATGTTTTAGATATTAAGACCCAAGACTCACCGGATGGTGCATGAAGTGATTATCAGATATGTATGGCAGTGTATCCGCATGTCAAACCTCACAGTGTAACAGGTTAAGAATTCAACCGCAGCAGGCATAGAATTGATCACTATAGTTTTGGACAGAAAATAGCCTAAGGGAAGTATAGCTAAGAATAATATGATGTACGAAATGTGAACCAAGAGCAGGTGACATTGAATTTTAGGGAATGATTTTAAGTTGGTTAGATTTATTCAAATCAGAACTAGAAAGTACCATGTTAGTGAATTTGTATACGAAGGGGCTATTATTGTGAGATAAAAGATATGACAGTTTCCCCTTCACATGATGTGACTATGTGTTTTGGCCGGAGGTTTATAGTCTGAAGTGATTTTGAAGTGTATAGAAAGTTTGGGGTTAGATATTCCAATTTTGTTTAAGACAGATGAAATTTCTCTAAGTGTGATCCATGTGCATATTTCAAAAAGAATAATAGTGTACGGCAAGAGAATATGGTCAGATGATGAGGGAAGTTAGGATAAACCTTATGCTCCACTTTAGTTATTCAAAGCAGATCAAGAAAACATGATGCTAGCAGGGGGTTAGTAAAAGAATAGTAAATAAGTTTGAGTAAATACAGTGAATTAGCAATTTCAGCAGAGCTAGTAGAGGTAAGATTTGATTCACTTAGCCGGGTTAACTCTAGTGAGTGGATGTTAGTTTGAAATACCGAACATGTGTTAGAACCCAAAGAGTTTTAGTTAAACCCGAAGTACAGTGACAATGGAAAAAAATAGCTAGTAGTAAAAGAGCAAGCAATAGAAGAATAGCTTTTAGGAATTATCGAAATGTGGTTTCTCCAAGATTGACAGTGTGAGTAGAGTTAGATTATTAAGATTGTGTATGATAGTTGTGAATACATTAGCTTTCTGTCATGTGAATAATTTAGTTTTTCCTAGCTCAGAAGTAAGTTGGAAGATGAGTCGTTATTGGGGTAGAATGGAAGGAATTGCAGAAAATAAGGAAAGTTACTCGGATCCCAACAAAAAGAGAAGGATCCGCAAGTATAAGATCTTTGGTCTAAGAGGTGATGTGAAAATTTTCAGTAAGTCCAGTTAGAGATTTGACACCCAAATAGTTAGCATGGAATATGATAAAAAGAAAATCAGTTCGGTAATAAGGAAATTGTATAGTTACCACAAGGAATAAGTCTAGCATGTGTAAGAAACACAAAGTGAGTAGAATGATCACCGAGCTTAGTTATTGGTGATAAAGTGATCATAGAAAAGCTATAAAATCATGCCCAGTTATGTATTACGAGGGCAGTGCCATTGCACGAGACCCTTCCGAGTAGTGGTCAGAGACTTAGCTCACAGCAAGACTATAAGTGTTTTCAGGAAGTGCTTAGGAAGATAATCAAGTGTGGGAAGTATAGCTCATGAATGAGGTAGACAAGG